>NC_064822.1:151655912-151958943 GCF_024166365.1 Elephas maximus indicus
AACTATTATCCTAATAAGCTGCATTTTGTTAAAAAGTCTCCCTTCTTACTTCTGGAAAGATTATTAAACCAACTTATAAAAAGAAACCAGATTTTGCCTGTAAGGCATGGAAAATATGCTAATTAATAAACAAAAAAAATACAAACCCAGTGCCGTCAAGTCGATTTCAACTCATAGCGACCCTATAGGACAGAGTAGAATTGCCCCATAGAGTTTCCAAGGAGCACCTGGTGGATTCGAACATGTCGTACCTTTGGTTAGCAGCCGTAGCACTTAACCACTATGCCACCAGGGCTTCCATACTAATTAACAGACTTTAAAAAAACCTAAAACCAAACCTGTTGCTCTCAAGTCGATTCTGACTGATAGTGATGCTACAAACTTTGTTGTTGTTGTTGTCGTTAAGTGCCAATGAGTCGGATCTGACTGACAGTGACCCTATGTACAACAGCGCAAAACACCGCCCGGTCCTGCGCCATCCTCACAATTGTTGCTGTGCTTGAGCCCACTGTTGCAGCCACTGTGTCAATCCACCTTGTTGAAGGTCTTCCTCATTTTTTAGGCAACAATTAGACTTATAGACTTTAAAATTTAGACAACAATTATTAGCATGATTTTGTATAGCATATTTTTGATATAAATGCAAAATTATCACAAGTATTACTGTATTCTGAGAAGCAGTACTGTATTCTGAGAGATAAGATTACTAATTCACATTACAACAAACTAACAAAGACAACTTAAATAAGACATTGTTGTTGTGGAGTAGATTTTCAACTCACGGTACAACTGCCCCATAGAGTTTTCTAGGCTGTACTTTTTAAGGGAGCAGATCGACAGGTCTTTCTCCCTCAGAGCTGCCCAGCACTTAACCATTGCTCCATTAATTGCTGGCGGATTGCTTACTATTATAATCTCCATTGTTTCCCAGAGTGCTCATAAACTTAAATTTTTGCACACTCAGTTCCAAATAAAGCCAGTTCCCTGGGGAAGAGTTTCAGAGCTGTCTGTTCTTATGGCCTGCCTCTCACCCTGGACAGAACCTCAGGGCTACTGCTTCATAACAGCGCAAAGGGGCATTTGCCCACTTTTCTCAGAGTCACACCCCTGCTTTACAGGTAAAACAATGGGCAAGGGTGGTATCCTCTGGTCTTTTTGGCATGGAATCTCCATTCTATGTACAAACTGGGGTAAGGGCAATCAGGGTCCCAGTATTCTCAGTCTGCCATACATGGCATAGAGCTTCTGTCCTCTGCGTGAGGCTGGGTAAAAGAAGAAAGCCCCAGACTTGTCAGCCACTCTTGCAACACAGAGTAAGGGAGGTTGAGAAATGCTGGCAGCCTGCTCCTCCCAAGGAGATACCACAACCATTCACTGAGATTTGGGGGAAGAGGGAGTCTGTGTTCTTGGCTGCATCTGCCCCAGGTGGAGCCTCTGTCACACTGAGTTGGTGGGAAACGGGTTGTGGCTCAAATGTCACAGGCTCCTGTTGTTCTTACAAAAACTTAGCAGATTTCTTGAATAAATGTTTTGGCATTTGTTGTATATCCTTAGGACAATTTCCAGAGACTTTAAATAGTTATGTTTTTGTTTTTATAATTTTCACCACCAGTCTGTTAGTTTGTCCTACTGTGGTGGCTTGTGTGTTGCTGTGATGCTGGAAAAGATTGCCAAGGAAAATTCAAAAATGAAATGGAACACTTAAGGATCGAGATCTCCTGGGCATTAGTGAGCTGAAGTGAACTGGTATTGGCCATTCTGAATTGGACAGTTAATTATATGGTCTATTATGCCAGGAATGATAAATTGAAGAGGAACAGTGATTTCTGACAACTTCCATTTGCTTAGATTCAAACTTGTACATTCCATGTTCTGATTACTAATAATGTTTGTAGATGTTATCATTATTAGCAAATGAAGGTCCAGAAAGTTTTACTCCATCCACGCCATTAAGATCAACTCTACTTTGAGGAGTTGGCTCTTATCTAGTTGTATTTTGAGTGCCTTCCAACCTGAGGGGCTCGTCTTCTGGCACACTATCAATGTTCCACTGCTATCCTTAAGTTTTTCACTGGCCGATTTTTTTCAGAAGTAGATAGACAGGTCCTTCTTCCTAGTCAGTCTTAGTCTGGAAGTTCTGCTGAAACTCATCCACCATGTACGGCCCTGCTGATATTTGAAATACCGGTGGCACAGCCTTCACTATCACAGCAACACACAAGCCACCTCCATACGAAAAATTGACAGACAAGTGGTGGCAAGTAGTATTACAAATTCTAATCATAGCCAACCATCCTGTTTCAGGTTTTATAATGTTTAATATCTCCTAATTATCTTAGCAAGAATTAGAATATGCTAGTTCAAGATAATAGTTTTATCAAATCTATACCTTTCTGTTTCATAAACGGATGAGAATTTTGATTACTCATCGCAAAGATATACTTTCACAATAAAGTTGTACTTTAATGTGCAACAATTATCAAAGTTTGTAACACAATTATATTGTTTCAACAAATTTTATGCCAATAGTTGTAATAATAACTGAAACCTAAAGAAATGTGTTAACACTTGGAGGCTTATGGTCATAGAAATAAAACAAAATTTAAATTTAACATACTTCTTTTTATTGCATTTAAGCTTGGTAAGTGATCAATAAAACTTTTTCAAGCACAAAAACGTTAGGATAAAATCTGTGAAGGAATTAAAATGAAAACAGGAGTTTAAGAAGAGGAAAAGATAATTTTTTAAATGTTAACAAAAAATTTGTTCAAGCATTTGTTAACTTTTTTAAACTGTGAAATACAACGCATACACAGAATAGTGCACAAACATAAAATATGTAACGAACATGACAACACCAATAACCAGGTCAAGAAACAGCAATCTCTATGTCCTCTCAAGATTATATCACTTTCCTTTCCATACCCACAATAGGTAACCTCTATCTTGACTCTTATGGTAATCACTTCCTGGTTTTTCTATTGTGTATTCATGCCCAAAATATAAAGTTTAATTTTGCTTATTTTTAAATATTTTATAAGTGTAATCCAACAGTATGTTATTATTTTGTGTCTTCTTTCTTTCAACATTATGTCTGTAAGATACATTCTTGCTTGCATAATACTCTTATTCATTACTTTTCGTAACTATATCCATTGAATGAATACATGATTCTCCTTAAACTTCTCTTTAAACTCCTGTTTCTACTTTAATTCATATACCCCACATGTAATTTATATATGCCACTGTTAAACATTTGGGATGTTTCTAGTCTTTGACCATTACAAACAATGCAGCTATGAAAATTCTTGTACATGAATCCAGGTGCACAGTGGAATGAATTTCTCTAGGATGTATGCCTCAGAAGTGAAAATGTTTGGTTGTACGGCCTGCATAGCTTTGACTTGACTAGATAACACGAGATTGTTTTCCAAAATGGCTGTACCAAGCTACATATCCACCTACTCAAAAAAACAAAAAACAAATTTGTTGCCATTGAGTCAATTCTGATTCATAGAGACACTACACCTACCAAAACCAAAACCCAGTGCCATCGAGCCGATTCCGACTCATAGTGACCCTATAGGACAGGGTAAAACTGCCCCATAGAGTTTCCAAGGAGTGCCTGGCGGATTTGAACTGCCGACCCTTTGGTTAGCAGCCATAGCACTTAACCACTACGCCACCAGGGTTTCCCCTACACCTACAGTGCATAATGATTCCTAATGTCCTCATATTCAGCAATTGGTAGAATTGGTACAGTTGGTACTAATTCAACAATCGGCACAAATGTTGTCATAACACATCACATTTGTATTTCCCTGATTACTAATAAGATTGACCATCTTTTCATTTTTTGGCAACATCTGGATTTCCTCTTTCCAAAATGCCTGTTTATCCTTTCTGTCCATTTTTATATGCCTGGAGGTATTTTGGGTTCTCACAACTGGGGGGATGCTACTGGCATCTAGTAGGTAGAGGCCAAGGCCAAAGATACAGCTAAACATCCTACGATGCTTAGGAGAAATATCCAATTAAAAATGTCAGTAGTGCTGATGTAGAGAAACCTGTTCCATCAGGTTTGTCTGTCCATTCTTGCTAATTTGTATTCAAATTTCGAGACTGAGTCCTTCGTTGGGGACATATAACTATATGTACTTCATATATCCTCTCCCTTTTGTAGCTTGCCTTTTCATCCCTTTTATGGTGCTTCTGATGAACACAAATACCAAGTGCTTATTCTTTGCCAGGTACTGTTTTAAACTTTTAGGTATTAATTCATTAAATCTCCAAAACAACCCAATATACGCTGTATGAAGTACTACATACTGTGTATGTGTATGCGTATGTGTATATATACATATATAATGTATATACGTATATATATACAGTACTACATACTGTGAGTGTATACACACACACACCCCTAGAAGAAACTGGCAGAGAAATATTAAATTGCTCAAAGTCACAGTGGCAAGTATATGGTGAGATAACACTTAAACCCAGTCTGACCCACAGTCAGTGTTCTTGTTGTTAGTTGCCATGAAGTGACCTTATGTGTAAGAAACATTACCCATTCCTGCATGATCCTTACAATCAGCGGAGGATTAACCAATAAGCAAGGTACACAAGAGCTTACAGTAAACAAGGTACGCTCAGGTTTAACTGTGTTTACTTACAACCATTGCCATCAAGTTGATTCCAACCTATAGCAACACTATAACCAGTACCCAATACCATCGAGTCGATCCTGACTCACAGAAACCCTTTAGAACAGAGTAGAACTGCCCCATAGGGTTTCCAAGAAACAGCTGGTGGATTCTAAGGGCCAACCTTTTGGTTGGCAGCTGAGCTCTTAACCACTGTGCCACCACGGCTTCATAGTCAACTCAAAGGGCTCATAGGGAATATTTTTGTTGCATGGAGAAAAAAAAGATAGTGCTAAGAATTTTTTATCAGGGATTGATAAGACAATTTTCAGAACCACTGCACCACCAGGGCTGCTACAACCTGCATCTAGCCTTCTATTTTCCTCTTTGAACAGAAAAGTCACCCTGTATGCATGCAGATGAACTGCTAGAATAAACACTATATACATTCTTTGTGTTTCAATAATTTTTGACAATTGTCATAATTCAACATTTCCTGCTATAAGTCCCTTCCAGAACTATGACACAAATGCAAGTGCAAAATGTGTGTGTTGTAAGAATCTTTTGCATGAACTATTCCATTATTTTTTTTTATTATTATTCCATTATTTATAACCAAATAGTTTTCAGTTTTCAAACTTTCTGGGTGTCAGGCACTATCTTTCCCTTTGTGCTTGGAAGAACAAAAAAGGTGTTAATTTTTGTAAAATCCACAGAGCAGAGGTTCTACTGTATTTTTATTAATTCATTAAAAACACCTATAAGGAATGCCTCTTTTAAGGCATTAGAGACACTTGTGTAGGTTTTAAAATATGCTGATTAATCATCTTTGCAGTATTCTTGTCAAAAATGGATAATATAAATCTAGTTAGAAGGAAACAAGCAAACAAACCCATGTAAGGGATATTCTGCAAAGCAACTCACCTGAATTCTCTAAAAATGCTGGTGATATGGAAGAAAAAAAAAAAAAAAACCTGGGAAATGTAGATTAAAGAAACAGAAACATAATTTTTTTTTTAATAACTAATTACAACAGATGATGCTTGACTGGATCCTAGATTGAAAATGAAACCCCCCCCCCCAAAAAAAACTAACAAATTATAAGGCCATGTGGTATCAGAAATTTGACGGCTTATTTATTAGAAATGAAGAACCTCAGGACCCAAGGCAGACATATTGAATCAGACTCTGCAATGTAAGGAGATCTCAAGGTGATTCCATTGCATATCAGATTTGAGCAGCACTGCTCTAATGACCACAATTGGACAATTAGGGAAATCCGAATATGGTCCTGAGTCAGAATCGACTCGACAACAACAGTTCTTTTTTGGTATGTATGAAGTGATACTTAGCCAGTTATATTTTGCTACCAAGAAAAATTATAATAACCTCCACTCACTCTGAATTTGTCAATTTATCACATGTACTTACTGAAACAAAAAAGGGGTGAATTTTAATAAAGGCACAGATTTATAATTTAATCTTTGTCTAATGTGAGATGATTTATGTACCAATTTTGATTAACATACTGTAAACTTTGGTTGGATTAGTACTCCTGGAAATACTGTAGGCCATTAGGTCTACCAAGGATCAGATGATGACTTCTGAGATATGGAAATATTTCCAAAACGAATACATGATGTGGTAATTCAATGTATAATTCAGCAGAGCTTGCTAGTTTACCTACAGCATTCCAGACACTGTGCAAAGCAGTGGTAAGGCAGATTATAATCCCCATCCTCGTGACGTTTACAGTCTAGTGAGGAAGAGAAGACTTAATGATGACTTAAGTGCATGATGAATAATATGAGGTAGAGTGTTCTCCAGAAGACTAGAGCAAGGAGACTTAATTTTTAGTTATCCACTTGCTGAGAATTATCCGAAGTGAATTTTTTAAAATCCTCAAGTACTGATATACCTTTAGCTCATTTTGAGAACCAAGACATGAAGAGAAATATGGCGGCCACAGCAGGAGACTGGAGTAGCTGCGGCATCATGGAAACCTGATGTCCCAACCTCTTGAGTAAGGTTCTTGCCATTCACTCCTTTAGTGTATGGTGTCTTCTGCATCCCCTTCCCAGAGACTAGCTTAAGGTTCACCACATCATACAGTCTCAGTACCACTTTCAATTCATTGTCATCCAGTTGATTCCGACTCATAGCCACCCTATAGGGCTGCTCCAGAGTAGAACTGTTCCATAGGGTTTCCAAGGCTGTTATCTTTATGGAAATAGACTGCCACATCTTTCTCCTGCGGAGTGACTTATGGGTTTGAACCACCGACCTTTTGGTTAACAGCTTAACCACTGTACCACCAGGGCTCCCAGTACCATTCACCTGAATTGAATCATGTCATGGCCACTCAACTGCACTATCATAGAGATGGATGCTCTAAGGCAATGTTATTTTAGCTTTTACAGCAAAGAAATCTTATTTTTTCCACAACTGAAGTCTTAGGGAGAAGTACAATATACAGCTTGTTCTGCCAGAAGCAGAAGTGTGCAGTCCAGAGCATACCTTTGCTCTCCCCACCTACCAGATAAGTTTCTGCACATTTATAGGAGCATCAGTCAGGCCCTAACCTCTAAGCTTGCCTCCAGTTGCATGGCGTTTTGCTGGGACACAATCTGCTTTTATCTGGTGAAACCAGTAGTTTTTGCACTTTTCAGATGAATAAAATCCATTTTAGACACACAAAGTCAGAGAAAATTTAACGTCTTCTGTGTTCACTTCAACATCTTGTTAGCTCCTTAACGACCCATTCTAAGCAACATGTCATGATTCTTCATAGAATCATCTCAAATAATCTATTAGCTTTAAAACTACATTACTCACCTGCATATTTTATGTAATGCCATTCTATACTGCTACTCCAAAACCAGATTTTAATACGCTATGTCCATGTTATTCAGAAAATATACTCACTGCTACTTGGTGGCAAAAATAGTCCATTGATATTTCGAGGTTTGCTGTGATAAAATATACAACTGATCTTCACACAACCAAGAGGCTGAGTTTCCCAGAAGCATGAAATGCTGCAGTTTTGCTAGACAGATGGGGTAGGGGAAGCGTAACAATCAGATGCCATGTTCACAGTACATGCAGTGTGCTATAACAGTTTTAATTACTGATTTAAGATCATGTGTGTGCCCAGCGTCCTGTGTTTCTTAGCTGTGCCCTTTCTTTAAAAGATGCAATGGATGTTCCTAAAGCATGTTTCCATTCTCCCAAGAATTTAAGTTTAGCAAAATGCCAAATGCCAGAGATTAAATACTTGTCATTGGTAGTGGAACAATCATTGTGTTGTAAAAATACAGTTGAATATTACTGAAAGGCAACACATTTAACAAAAATGATGACGCTGAGTAATTCTACCTGCATTTCCATGTGTCTAAATCTGCAAAGCGGATCTAAACATTTTCCCTCTCTCCATAATGAGCACACAGTGTCACTGCCAAGGGCCTCTTCACAGTGTCGGAATCGGCACTGGGAACCCTAAAAGAAAACAAGTAATCAGTGCAGAAAACTCAAAATATTTTAATGCTAGAGTTGCTAATTTTTTTAGAGTTGCTAATTAACTGAAGAAAATATGGAATATCAAATTATACTCAGAAAAATATGCACTGCAAATGTACAAGTAACCCCCCCCAAAAAAAATAAAAGACAGTGCTGTTGAGTCAATTGGGATTAGCGACCCCATAGGGTTTTCAAGGCTGTAAATCTCTATGGAAACAGGCTGCCACATCTTTCTCCCGCTGAGCCGCTGGTGTTTCAAATCACTGACTTTTCAGTTAGCAGTCCAGCGCTTTAACCACTGTGTCACCAGGGCTCCTTATAAAATCTAAAAGTGTAAGTCTAAATTTTAACAAATTAATCTAATTTTAGTGAAAGACTGATAAGATAATCAAATGATTATATGGTACAAGCTACAAGTCACTGAGACAATACTACTTTTATAACCCTGTATGGCTCACTAAGGATAGAGCCAAGAGGCTAGTGACACACAGAGATCCACAGCTGGAAAAAACTGCAGGCCACTGTCTCTTGGGAAAAGAGCTGGGTAACATGTAATAAAAATACTCCATTAAATTATTCTGTCTTTTGACAGGTGCTCCACCATTTTCCCTTATCATTTACCCCCCTTTCACTCCCATCTTCACTTCCTCCTCCCTTTAACTATATCTGTGAATCTCAAACAACAGGGCTGTGGGCAGATTTGAAGTCAGATAAATCAGTATTCAAAATCTCTGGCTCCTCTACTTGCCCGTAGTTACAAAGTTAATACATTACTCAGCCGTAGCTCTTAACCACTGCACCAGTGTGAAACAGACTGCACTCTCTGCCCACACAGAATATAACTTCCATTATTATTTATCACATCAGGGTATAGTCTTGAAATAACAGGTAACAGAAGTGAATCTAATTTCCACCGTCAAAGAGGTTGACTTCATTCAGGTTTCCTAGCAAAGATGAAACACTTTAAACCAGACACATAGTCTTTTTCAGTGGGTTCATTCTACCATGAGGAAGAAGCTCCAATCATACCGTTTCTATGTTTATTTGGTTTCATTAATCCTAATCCCTTGGATTATTTTAACATTTTTTTTTTTTTCTATTTAACTTTATGGAAACCCTGGCGTAGTGGTTAAGTGCTATGGCTGCTAACCAAAAGGTTGGCAGTTTGAATCCACCAGGCATTCCTTGGGAACTCCAGGGGGCAGTTCTACTTCGTCCTATAGAGTCGCTATGAGTCGGAATCAACTCAACAGCAACGGGCTTTTGGGTTTTAACTTTATAAACGTTAATTAATATTTACAACTTGACTAATGTGTTTATATTACTTCTTTCCCTTTTTTTCCCCCACGATATTTAAATATTTGGTGTTTTTTAGACTTTTGACAAGGAAAAATTCAGTTATTAGGTTAATGAATTTCAAATAGGGAATCAATTAGACTTTTTTAAACTAAGCTTGATAGTGACCTGAATTCAACAATTTGAATTCATATGGTTGGAATCACATTCACTAAAAAAAGTATGATGTACATTAACATGTTTCAATATTAGGGATTTTATGTCTCAAAGTGCCATCATTAGGCAAAAGTATCACATGTCAAAAAGTCACAGGCATCTAGCTGCCATAGATAAGGGCAGTTTCAAACAAACCACAAGTTTACACTATTCCTGATTTCCTTAGAGAAATTCAGTATATGAAAAACACATGATAAGCTTTTACTTTAGATTTTAAATACAGAAAATATTTTGTGCGAAATTAGTTCATTTTGATTCAACAATGCAAATTACTGCTATTCTCCCTTCATCCTACTAAAAGCTTAAGCGTGTGAAGTACTGTAAATTGTACAATATTTACCTTTATGCATGTGGAATTAAAAAAGAAATAGCAGTCATTCCCAACTTCTGCCATTTTCAACTCTCTTGCTGCTAATCCAATGTTTATATATATATATATATATATATATATATATATACACTCAAGAACTAAAAAAATTGCAGGAATGCAAATATAAGAACTATCAGTGTGTAAGGGGGGAAAAGTTTCTTTTCCACAGTCTTTCAGGTTATCAGTAATAATCCTTTAAAACTGACCTCCTGTTGACAGTATATTACACATTAGATCTTTCTTAAAGAAATTTAAATTAGAAGATACCTTCTCTAGCTTTGCAGAAATGTTGAAAGTGGTTGCTAGTCAGCATACAAACTCAAACTTCCAGAATTTTCCTCGTTGTTACCTAATCCATTGTTTGCTCATCATAAATGACCTCACATGTAACTGTAGCCTAGTTTTAGGTTACTGTATAGTATCTCTCTTACTTTCAATTCTAGTATATTAACTGAAAAAGGCTCATAGTAATAAAATAGCACATTCTGTCTGCCAATCTTCTGATTGAATATGGAATATAAATATGGAACATATACTTAAATAACTAAAAAGTAATAAATATTTCATAATAGCTATTTTCTAAACTTATTTCTATACTAAATATAAATAATAAGGAAATATCCATATTTCAAGATAATAAATTATTAAAATACGTACTCACTGCGATCCACTGATTTGAGTGAAAAATCATACTCAGGTTGCCATATAATAATAATAAAAAAAATTTTTTTTAATAGATACCTCAACATAAACTGGACTACTTATGTATCTTATAGCTACATCCCATTCATTTTTCATTTGTCATGAAAAGAGGAAAACTTCTTCCTGTAGCATAAAGTTTCCAGTGTGCTTGTAAATTCCAAAGATTTGTTGAAAACAAAGTGAAGTAATCTGATTTCCAGAATGAGACATTTCAATTGGCAGTTACTGAGGTCTTCATCTTAGTATCTTTACTAAAACAATGAGAACCTTGCAGAAATTAATAAAAATATTCATAGAAGCTGACTTAAAAGATGCCATAGAAATGACATAATATTAGATCAAAATGTTAAGTTGGGATGTGTTTTTAACTGGAAGTTTAAAAAGATCAAGATAAATATGGATTCCTACATTGGTTAAATAAGACCAATTTGGGATGAACTTCTGGAATACAATGTTTTATAAAAGATAAAAATCTATAAAAAAATAAGAAACTACATTCCAGAGAAGAGTTGGTCCATAATTTTAAGTACGAAAAAAAAAAAATAAACAAACAAACAAAAAAAAAAACCATGGCCATATTGGAATAAAGAGTAGAAAAAAAAGATCTGGCTAAATCCTTGAAAATATTAGAAAAGATATGTAGAAAAGTACAATAACATGTGTTTTGTTTTGCCCTACCTTCTAACTCTAGAACAACAAGTACCTATCTTAAGCACATGGACTACTGGGAGAAATACCCGAGGACTATTTTTAAATGGTCTTTAACTTCAAATAAATTCCTTGTCCACCTATGAAATTGTAGCTGCACTGGAGTGTTTGAAAATACTGCTATCAGACACCATTACTGTATGATTACACATAACACCATGATTAAGGGTATTGTGAGAATTTATGGTATACATAGCCGAAAGGCTGAAAAAATGCTTTTACCTCATGTAGTTAGGTGTGAACAGCTAAATTCAATTAGAAACAGTAAAAAGTGACCAAACCTAAGTGGGGAACGAGTTTTGTCATTGCAGAGAAGAGTAAATAGGTATGTGTATTCTGGCAGTCTTTGGAATACCTAGAACCCTAATTTCTTCTTTTTTCCTCTTTTGTGTTTCCTTCCTTCCCTTCCCCACCCCGCACCCCTGCCATTTTTTCCTTATCTCTTCTTTCATGTTGTGAAATTCAATCTAGTTTTTCAGGTAAAGCTATGGCTCTGTCCAGGAGAATTTTTACTTCCTGTGATGAACAGTGATGGGAAATTTGCCTCCACACCTGGAGTAGGTCTGCAAATTTTTTAAGTATATTGGGCTGGCAAAAGTAGACTCTTTAGTGTCTTTCATCTTGGGTGCATGCCAGAACATTGATACATCAGTCAGAGAAGAAAGTCCTTCTTCCAGTTTGTAATCCTACAATGCCACTTTATGTGCCCAGGGCTGGTAGCACCTCCTTGTTGGCTGTTCAGGTTTAAGAGGCTCAGGCAATATGCAGAAGTCCAGTTTATAAGTATGAATTGGTTCTGTTTATCTTCCCTTACTTGGGCTCCTCTGTTTCTGTCAGAGGCCTTGTTCTAGGCACTGATGAAACTTAACTCTGGAGAGATTGTCGCTTTGCTACTACTATTTAAAGAGCACGTGGAATGTTTTAGAAGATGACCCTTTTACAGAAATGACAGAATGTTGAACCTAGAAGACTGTGGCAGTTTGGGAAATAACAGTTGGTAGTTATAAAAAAAAAAAAAAAAAGTCTTTTTTTTTTTAGTTGTAGAAATTATTTAATTGTTGGCTCCTTGAGATCCATGAATCAAGCTGCTTTTCAGGATTCTTCTTGAAGAACAATGAAATCACTGGTGGTTGACTATAAAAGGGTTAGAAGTTTCTGGTCCCAGTATTCCACAGCCAGCATCAGGAGGTTTTTTTTTTTTTTTTTTTACTTTTATTCTTTTGCCTTTTTTGGTTTGTTTTGTTTTCCTATGGGAAAATTAAAGATATTAGAAGAGAAAGTAAATACTTTGAAATGGTGAATCTTTTCCTCCCTTCCTCCCCACTGAATACAGCAAAGAACTGTAAACTTTTTTAGAAGTTTTTTTACTCTTTGGAAATGCCCTTATTATTTAGCTACCTCTGGGTAAGATATAGTGTTTGAATTTTTTGAAGGGCTAGTTCACTAAAATGCTAGACAGTTGGATGCAGGTAAGAAAATTCTAGAAAGGAGACCTGGGCCTTTGTCCAAGCATATTAAAACATGGCAACTTCAGGCTGAGGACTAAAAACTGCAATAAGATATAAAGTCTGCTTTTATTAAATATTCATTTTATCACTTACCCTCCAACATCCTTTTGAAGTAATGAAGCTAAATAAAGCCGTTGTTTAGCTCTGTAGTTATTGATTACAACTCCTGCCATTTGGACTCTGTTGGAGCTCACATTTAAGATAAATGGGATTCGTATATAAGGTTTGGGGTTGAAATCTGGTTAATAGTATTCACGTGGCTTTGGATTAGTCTAAGGCTAAACTTTGCGCTTACTCCAGGAAGATCAGAACAGGCCTCCATCACATTATGGTGCACAATAAAGCGCAGTCCAAATGGTAAATTTTTTAAATTATATTTTTGGTAACATTTGTTTTAGATGTAGCGTCTTCCCTGACATTGTTCCTGGGAAATCAGTTTTCTTTCCGCTGGGGAGATTTCTAACTTCTACAGAACTCCCCCCAGGAATTCATTAAAGAGAACAGAAATGTAGGTTTCCTCAGAATGGTGTTAAATTGCCATCTGAAGTAATTTATCACTTACAACTTGACATTATTTAATTTTCAAAAATATCGTCGTAAGTGTGTCTAAGTACACACAACCCGGAAACCGCTCTTTTTTTTCCCATGGTTATCAGAACCGACGGCGCCCGCTGGTTTTCACGCAGATGAGCCTCGAAGCGGTGGGGGGGTGGGGGGACTTCAATTCCCAGAAGGCGTCGCGGCCGAGCGGTAGCTTCCGGGCGTAAATCCCCGCCTCTCGGTTCTGGTTGGGCGATGCGGGGACTTCGCACCGCCCTGGCCGCAGTTCGTCGGTGTCCGGAGTGCCGCGGCGGACTGTGGGGTAGTTTCTCCCGGCTGGAAAGCAAACTGTCTAGCCGCGGTGCGTCTTGGACTTACCATGAGGCGCCTGGGCTCAGTGCAGCGGAAAATGCCCTGCGTGTTTGTGACGGAGGTGAAAGAGGAACCCTCCGCCAAAAGGGAGCATCAGGTACCGAGGAACGCTGGGCAGGCGGGGCGGCCGCGCGTGGACTCTTCCCGCGGCGCTGGCTCGGTTTGAACCCAGGGAGGACGCTTGGCGGGCGTGTTGGAGCCGCCTTGCAGGCCGGGGGCGTTTCGCTGGCGAGATCTGGAATGGGCCCCGCACGCTCTGCGCTCGGTTCTTCTGCCTTTTTATTTATAAGGGAGGGAAGCTACGAAAGAATGTTTCTGATCAGGCGATTCAAACTTGACCTCGCGCGAAAATTGAAAACCCACATACTAAGTGGGTGTTCCTTTCCTGGATCTTTTTAGGTTAGCACTTTTCGGGGAAACCCCTTAAGTATTCAGATAGTCACCGCAGCCGGAGCTTTACTATTTTTTAAGAGAGTGGTCACAAGTTGAAGATGTTAGAAGGCTTGCTTTACTCTCTCACCGGGACCCGATGGCCTAATTAGGGTGCCACTAAAGATTAGACCCCGTGTATTGTTACCAGTAACTACTGACTTAATTCTAATTTTGGTGTTCCAGTGTCAAGGTTTTAAACTCTTAGTACCATTTTTACACATAGTAGTCCTCAGTAAATACTGGCTAGTGAACAGTAGTTTCAACCAGGATAATTCTTCAATATGTAGCAAAGACCTTGATCAACAGAATCCCGTTATCAATTGGATATTTCCAGCTGATCATACAAAGTGAGCATGTCCATTTGACATCGTCCACACTCCCAATACAGTAGCGACACCGACCTTCTCCATGTCTTCCTGACTGAAAGAAATTTAAAGACAGAGCCCATCCTGTTGTTTCTGTATTCCCGGCTTCTAGGACCTGACCCAGGGTAGGCAGTGGGTAAATATTTGTTGAATTAAAGATTGAACCTGGGGGTCAGTTCATGCTTGTTTTTAATTCCATTCTTTCTACTGTCATCACTGATGTTACCTAACTAGTCTTACTTGCCACCAAGAATGGTCATCCCGCATTCTTCCCTAGTCGAAACCCCAAAATTACTTCACATTGTCTGTAGCATTTTTTTTAAAAGCCCTAACAAACATAATCCCTATGACACAATCTCAGCTAATAATAGTGGTTCTCACTCTAGCTTCCATTCTCACTTTAGCTGATTCTCAACTTTGTATGTTGGCGGGGAGGGGTGTAATTTGTAAAGTACCCTCTCGCAGGAAAAATTAGCCCTTCTGTTATCTTTCCCTAGCTGAGAATAGCTTATAGAATACTTTATGGTATAGCATCCATATTCTTAACTCTGATTCAAGGCCTGCCATTAATCAGGCCCAGTCAACTTTCTCACTTAAAGTGAAGTCTGTATTATAGCAAAGTCTGTTCCATCCTGTGAACATACCAGGCACAGTTCTGTCTCTATACTTTTGTTCAGGCTAGTCACTCTGTCTGGATTACCTGTAAAGTATTTTTAATTTTTCAAGCCATACCTTCTGCATACAATCTTTGATCAACTCTTGCTCAGAAATTGTAGAGGATCACCCAGTTGATATTCACTACATATTTTTATACACACATACCTTGTTTTCCGCTATATAGTCTAAAGTTCTTTTTTTTTTTTTGGATTATATTAACATTCTTTTTTTTTTTTAATTTTTATTGTACTTTAAGTGAAAGTTTACGAATCAAGTCAGTCTCTCACACAAAAATTTATATACACCTTGTTACATACTCCCAATTGCTCTCCCCCCAATGAGACAGCCTGTTCCTTCCCTCCACTCTCTCTTTTCGTATCCATTTCACCAACTTCTAACCCCCTCTACCCTCTCATCTCCCCTCCAGGCAGGAGATGCCAGCATAGTCTCAAGTGTCCACCTGATCCAAGGAGCTCACTCCTCATCAGCATCCCTCTCCAACCCATTGTCCAGTCCAATCCCTGTCTGAAGAGTTGGCTTTGGGTATGGTTCCTGTCCTGGGCCAACAGAAGGTCTGGGGGCCTATAGTCTAAAGTTCTTGATCACAAGTAGAGAACCCTGTGTGCTCCTCAGTGTCTTATCCTGTCCTTTGGACATGTCAGTAGCAAAGAGTGCTAGATAGTTGTTATAGAAAGTGTATTTGCTCATCAAGAGCTCCACGTGCAGAGAACTTTTCTGCCTAGGATGTTTGATAAAACACACATCTGGCATCTGGCCTGGCCACCAAAGGATAATTGATATTCACTGATACCAAGGTCATAAATTAGTAATAAGTCCTTAATGAATGAATCAGTACCAGAATGGGGCTAATTTCCTAAGTTTACTCCTACTCTGAAACATCAAGCAACTTCCTGACTTGAGGCCTTTTTTGTTCAGGTATTTACAGGCTCATTCCCTCACTTCAAATCTGCTCAAACGTTGCCTCCTCAGAGAAGGTGTCCCTGTCCCCCTATCTAAAATATACCCCACACTTTTCTCTCCCCCATTTTTCTTAGCCTAATCAACCCTAACATCATATTCTGACTTTTGTTGTTATCTCCCTCACTAAAATGCAAGTTCCACCTACACAGGTACTATTATTCACCTTTATATTCCCAGACATTTTGTAAATAATTGTCAAGCAAATGGTTCAACATACTGAACACTTACTGAATGCCTTGTACTGTGCTAAAGATGCAGAGCTGCATAGGGCACAGTCCGTGGTATCAAGCTAATTCTGGAGTACTCTTGTAGTCTTACATTAAACCAAACCAAACCCATGGCTGTTGAGTTGATTACGATTCATAGCAACCCTGAAGGACAGAGTTCAACTGCCCCATGGGATTTCCAGGGAGCTCCTGGTGGATTCAAAGTGCTGACCTGTTGGTTAGCAGCTGTAGCTCTTAACCACTGTGCCACCAGGGTTTCCATTACAAATGTAAATAATTACAAAGCTGTGTGGAAGAACACATATTGCTAGAATAGCATAGAAGGGAGAGGGTGATTTAGGATCACTTCACAGAAGCAATTTTTTAAATTGTCCTTAAAAATGAATAGGAGATCATCCTTAGAACTAACGAAATTAAAAAGATTACAGGTGAAAGTGTGTGCAAAGGCAAAGAAGCTGTCTACTTTAAACGAGTTTTCTCTCTCTCTTTAAGCCATTTAAGGTTTTGGCAACTGAAACTATAAATCACAAGGCATTAGATGCAGATATATACAGTGCAGTTCCAACAGAAAAAGTGGATGGGACATGTTGTTATGTTACTACTTACAAAGGTAAAATGAAACTTTAATGTTTTACTATAAATTTTTTTTTAATCATTTTATAAACCTTATAAGTCTGAGATGGGGTATTCTTCATAAACCCTTGGATTAAACCTATGTATAATAGCAAAATCATAAAGTCAAAGTTGTATTTTTTTTATATCATTGTATCTTTTGGGGAAGAAAGGAAGGCAACATTCATTTGATGCTCATTAAAGGCCATGCAGTATGATAAATGCTTTATACATGTTCTCACAGTAAGCTTCATGTTATAGATGAGGAAATCAAGGCTCAGAGAAATTAAAGAATTTGTACAAAACCATATTGTTAATAAATGGCTAAAGTGGTCACGGAACCTAGGTTTGTCCAACTCTAAAGCTTCTCCCCATTCCACTGAGCCTAGTGTAGTACCAATCGCATTGGCAATGTCTCTGACTTCATTTTAATGTACTTTAAAAGAGACAGAAACTTAAAAATTGATGTCAATTATGTTAAGTAAAAAAAAAAAAGTTGAAAAGAAGAATGTTCTTTGTGATTACTTATGGCTGCTGAGATAACCTCTCGATTCCAGCCATGGAAATAGAACAGTTAAATGGGAATCTAGTGCCTTATGCAAGTGGATACATTCTTGGTATCAGGAAATCCCTTCTGAACTGCGTTTTTTTTTGTTTTTTTTTTTTTGATGTTTACTGGTTTAAAGAACAAAGGTCCATTCAACCAGAAATGACAGAATCTGTTTTTAATCTGGTTCTTCATATTATTTATCTGAGTAGTTAATAGGTAAATAGAAAATGTCCTAGCCAAAATATAATTTTTTAATAAACTTCTGATTTAGATTTTGAGGGAGGTGTAAAAGATTTTTTAAGGCTTTTTTATTAAGATGCTTCATTCAGTTGCATCATTTTATGTGAGTTTGCATACTGGTGGCAATAAACAGGGTTGAATTGCTAAAGAAGTCTCACAAAATCCAAAACGACAGTGTTAACAAATCCATAGTTTGTTAAGAAAAAAGATACACAATATAATAAGGGCATTAAAAGTAAGGATGCATATCTGACAGCAGAGGGTCTGGAGAGGCTAGGGGCAAGCTCCTCCCTCTGTAAGGCCCTGGCAGATGCAGTCTCAGATCATGACCACTGATGTATTCAGGGACCAAGGAGTCCAAAATGGAGTCTCAGCCGAGGATTTTTATATTTTACTGGTCATGTAGGCATGTTCCTTGCTAAGTCACCAGTCTCAATAGCAGACCCCTCCTGTAGTCTTCACGGAGGTGCATATCAGTGGTTTTAACTATTATCACTGAAGAATACTGACATACTACCCTGAAACACCTTGGACCCGTGGTTACAAACAACACTATTAGTATGGTTTCATGCCTTGACCAGTGATGAGCGCCATGCAAAGAAGCTCAGGCTAATTGCAGGCCTGCTGGAGTTAACCCTCACAGCACAGAGGAGGTATTAGTAGAATTATCTGGTTGTGTTTCCAGTTAGGAAAAAGGTAGCCTCAGTTTCTCACAAATGCTAGTTGTTGAAATGTGGCTATGGAATGCTCTTATGAAAGGACCAACTATTTACTTTTTACCTCATTCCTATTATGTTTTAACCATAGAGTCAGCCTTTTTATAATATCAGGCACCACTAGCTCGTATGTCATTAGACTGCACTTCTCTTAAAGAAGATGATACTATTATTTATTTATAGAAAAATTCTAATCTGAGATATCTTCCAACATGGTTTTTTATTGTTTGCCTCTTATCCTTTCTTTTCCTTTTATTTTTGTTTGTTTTAGGTCAGCCATACCTTTGGGCTCGGCTAGATAGAAAACCCAACAAACAAGCTGAGAAAAGATTTAAAAAATTTCTCAATTCAGAAGAAAATTCAAAAGGTTGGTGGACTTGATTTTTCCTTTTCATGATTTAAAGAGCTGAAATATATAGCTTATATGGAATTTATATTGTTCTGTATAATTTAAACACTTTGGAGAAAAAATTGTAATTGAATATTTTTATATATGAAAGAATGTTCTTGAAACATATTTTAGAATGTTTTCCTAATTTTTCTGTGATTCTTCGTTTATAGTATGTCATTTTTAAAATTAAAATACAGAAATTGCTACGTATTATAATGATGTCACATTTTGATTTTCAGTCTTCACAAAAGAGACAAATACGTAATTTTATAATCAGGCAAAAATCTCAAAAGAAAGCTAGTATTTTAAACTACTACATTAAAGTGCCTGTAAGTATTATATAGTTGATATCTAGTATATCTCCATGTATTCATGTATATAATTTATGTATTTGCATTCATAGTGCATAAAAATTAAATTCACCTTAAATATACACATATTGGAATATTGGCTACTTTAGAAAATGTATTACATACAAATGGTGTTGTGTTCAAAATTAGAAATATAAAGTGTCAGTACCTTAACCTTGAGTACAGTCATGTTGTGTGATAATGTGTGGAGAATAATTATATGATACCTGATGTTATGGAGTTTATTACCTGTTACTTTTAATCTGTTTGGTATTTTATATTTTTTAAAGTGCTCCCACATATAAGATTATCTCATTCTTTTAGAATTTTTTTGGAACGTTGAGGAGGACTTCAAACCTGTTCCAGAGTGTTGGATACCAGCGAAGGAAATAGAACAGTTAGATGGGAAGCCAGTCCCTGATGAAAATGGACACATTCCTGGTATCTTGAAATCTCTTCTGAAATGCAGTTTTGTGTTTACTAATATAAAGAACAAACAGTCCATTTAATCAGAAATTATAGAATATAATTCTATTCTGGTTCTTTTTCTTATTTATCTGTATAGCTAATAGTTATATTAATGCAGAATTTCTGGACCAAATTTATGTGAATACCAAGGCGTTTCTTATCAAGGATGTTATCTCAGGCTTAGAATCTTTTTTAAGATATTTTCCTAGATGTGGTCTGTGAAAATTAATAAAGCATTGAAATAGCCTTAAAGTCCTTGACAGGATAGAATGATCCAGTCCGGACTGAGATATCAAGAGATTTTTATCTTGAGAGTGAGGCAAATATAGGATTTATGTTTTTGCAAGAGAAGCTCTGGTGGTGTAGTGGTTAAGTGCTCAGCTGCTAAGTGAAAGGTTGGTGGTTCAAATCCACCAGCTGCTCCATGGGAGAAAGAGGTGGCAGTCTACATCTATAAAGATTTACAGCCTTGGAAACCCTATGGGCAGTTCTACTCTGTCCTATAGGGTCATTATGAGTTGGAATCGACTACTTGGCAATGGGTTTGGTTTTTGTTTATTTTTGCAGTGATCCCAGAAGAGTATCTTGATGAAGGGAGTTGAAAATAGTTATCTCACTGTAGTTTTTCTGGGGATGGGAAAGTTTTTGGAAATGTATGCAGATGGGTAGGAAGGTACTCCAGCTTAAGAATCAGCTCAACAGGCATTTCTTAAGTGCTGCTTTTGTGCAAAGCACTGTTCTGGTTCTGGTAATACCAAAATGAAGGGCAGACCCCTTGTCCTTGATGATCTTTTAGACGTTGAGGAGAAATTGACAACTAATAGTATGATTTAAGGACTAAGAAGAAAGAATACCGATGGCACGGTGAGAGAGAAGAGGAGTAATTCCTAGTTTAACCTGTGGGGCTAGAGGAAGCTTCCAAGAATTAATGTTTGTACTGAAGCTTAAGAACCAGGAAGTTAGCTGACAAAGAATAGGAAAGGGAAACCTAGGCAAACTCCCAGGAAGAGAAGAGAGCATGGTGTATTTGGGAAATATCAGATTAAACTTCCTTGTGGCAAGAATATTTCTGGATGTATGACATCTTGCGGAGGTTACGAAAATTGAGGCGGGAGATGTAGAATGGGCTTAAACCTTAAAAAGCCTTGTATTGCATCTAAAGGAGTTTGAAGATGGTGATTTTAATTCAGGAGAGTACAGCGGGACTAAGTTTAAAGTAGAACCATGATAAAAATGGGAGTGGGTTTCACTGGAGGCTAGCAGACTAATTAGGAAGTTAGTAATCTGTGTGAGTAATGAAGGCCAAACATAGGGGGGTCACAATGGCATATATGCTGTAGTTTGTCTTATTTTTGGAAAGAATTCCCCCAGTGAAGGAGTTTATTCTGACAAGAGTGAGGTAGGGAATAGCAATAACATTCAACAAATACGGAATACAGATTGTTCAATAAATATTGGAACAATTCAGTCGGTTTTAGAATATTTACTTGCATATGTCTATTGTCCTAAAGGAGAGAAGGTAGAGAAAAAACTTACTCTATGAAAAGCTTTAATTCCATGTCTTAGAGTGATGCTCAATTCTTAATAAATCAGGGAGTTTAAAATTCTTCAGTAAGGGAATGCTGGGTGCTCTGTAGTGAATAATTAATTACAGGTTACTTTTGGGAGCAAGGGAGAATGATGAAAACTAAAGATACAAGGGAAAGATTAGTCTAAAGGACTAACAGACCACATCTACCACGGCCTCCACCAGCGTTCAGTACAGTTAGATGGTACCTGGCTACCAACACCGACTGCTCTGAAAGGGATCACAAAAAGACCAGACTTAAGACTGGAAAAACCCTGGGAATATGGCCCCCAGACACCCTTTTATCTCAGTAAAGAAGTCACTCCCGAGGTTCACTCTTCAGCCAAAGATTAGACAGCCCATAAAACAAAACAAGACTAAAGGGGCACACCAACCCAGGGGCAAGGACTAAAAAGCAAGAGGGAACAGGAAAGCTAGTCAAAGGGAACCCAAGGTCAAGAATGGAGAATGTTGACATGTCATGGGGTTGTTAACCAATGTCAAAACAGTATGTGTACTGTTTATCGAGAAACTAGTTTGTTCTGTAAACCTTCATCTGAACTACAATAAAAAATATTAAAAAGCTATAGGTTAATTTCTCAATAGAATAAAAGATGAACCTTTATGATTAAAATAAAGTGGTAAAACTTTTTACTGCTTTTAAAAGTGATATCTGTATGTGATAGAACATCTGGAAAATTTACAACAAAAATAAAAGTTAACTGTAGTCTCAATCCAAAGGAAAAACAATGTAATAAAACCATTTTTCTTTAAATGATAGGTTGGGTACCAGTAGAGAAAAACAACAAACAGTATTGCTGGCATTCCTCTGTAGTTAATTATGAATTTGACATTGCTCTGGTATTGAAGCATCATCCTGATGATCCAGGACTTTTGGAAATTAGTGCAGTGCCACTATCCGATCTGTTAGAACAAACACTGGAGCTTATAGGAACAAATATCAATGGAAACCCATATGGTGAGTGAAGTCTTTTCATTTTTCAGCTATAATAAGTCATTTATAAAGATAGCCTGCTAGGGTCAACTAAAAAAAAATGGACCTATGTAAAGAAATGACTTAACACATAACTTCCTAGGGTTAAAACCATTTCTATTAAGTTTTGTCTATTGAACAATTTATGCATGACTTTAACCATTTTGATATACTAATCTAAAAGGTTGATTTTAGCCTCTTATTCTTTCCTGTGATAGCATGACAGAACTGTGTATGAAAAATAATCTTCTCAGGTGTAACTTTTCATTGCTGTTTAAAATTTAGGTGAACTGAGTTAACTGAAAATGTGTTTTTCATGGCAGGGTCTTCAGCATTAATTAAATAGCTAAGAGTAAATAAAAGACTTAATGATACAAAGTCTTTTATTTACTCTTAGCTATTTAATTAATGAAAAAGGAAAAAAATGTCTTTGCTTTTGATCCAGCTAAGGGGGATTAAAGTAAAAAATTGGCAACAGATTGCTTATCAAGCACTAAAACATATCACAATGAATACAGTACAAGTCCTGAGGGCAGTGAGGAGTACATTGTTGACAGGGGGATGAGAAGATAGACCAATGGAGGTTAAAGTTGGAAAAGCACTAATGCTATAAAGAGATCCCAAGTGATTGATTGGCAGGTGTAAGGAAGTTAAACCAATAATTGTACACTTCATCAGAGGCATGGCAGGACTGTTTGGCAGAAATTCAGTGATAGTGGAATGTGGCTGATGGTTTAAAACAGGGGTCAACAAACTTTCTGTTGAAGGCCAGATAGTAAATATTTAGGCTTTGTAGGCCACACCTATGGAATGGGCCATAGGCAATATGTAAATGAAAGGGCATGGCTATGTTCCCATAAAACTTTATTTACAAAAACTGGGGTCTGGCTGGATTTGGCCATGGATATATAAGTACATGAGGGTAGAATCTGGAATTTAATGGGATAGGGTGCTACTTTTTCAGTTGGGGAGGTAAATTTTCTCATTCTCTCTGAAAAGTTCCTTTGAATAAATATGGCTGATGGCAAATTTTATCACTTAGGGTTAGGAAGCAAGAAGCATCCATTACATCTTCTTATACCACATGGAGCATTTCACATAAGAAATCTGCCTACATTGAAGCACAATGATCTGTTGTCTTGGTTTGAAAGTTGCAGAGAGGGTAAAATTGAAGGAATAGTATGGCATTGCAATGACGGCTGTTTAATCAAGGTAATGGCAGAAAATAGCTTGTGGGATTATGTTTTATATTCCTATGACAAAGTTGAAATGGCACTAGAAGTCTAACAAGAAATAAAGTATAGTAAAGAAATTTAATTTGCTCATCTCACATGCCACCATTCTTTATATATGTAGCATGCATTGTGTGGGACATCAAGAGTCTGTGATCTCAAGAGTTGTGTGATCAAAGTCTCTGGAAGACCCTGCATACTACAACCCTCTTCCTGGAGATTGATGTTGCATATTAGTGCTCTCTGAGATCCTGTATGGTTTAGTTTAATTCAGTGTATTTCCCAAACTAGAATAGAATCTATTAAGTAAAAAAAAGTGTCAAGGTGACAGTTTATATATACAGAATGAATCATTTTATATTTTTGCCCTTTATACCTGTCTCCTATTTTTGTCTATTTGACTTCTCATAGTTACCTGAAATTCATAATGTTCCAAACTGGACCAAGAGATATTAACCCTCCAACTCCACACAATTCACTGGAGCCAGAAGACTGGATATAATTTTTAATCTGTTTTGGAACTACTGAATCTGTCTACCTCTCCCCAACCCATTGCAACAAGTTTTAGGCAAAGGTTCATGTTTATTACCACTCTCCTAAATGGCATCTTTCAGTCTTACCCTTGTCCTGTTCATTCTGCACAGGTCGCTGAGAATGACACTTCCCTGCATAGAACTATTTAGTAACATTAAGATTGTTCATGATTTGGCCCTTCCTTAAATTTGTAGAACTATTCTCCCCCACACATAAACACCCCTACATTGTTATGTCCTAACCATATATAACTAACTGCAGTAAGAGTAAAAAAACATTCATTCTTTTACCTTGAGGTTTATCACATATTTCCTTTAGCTTGAGTGCCTCCCCACAAAAATTTTCAACTGCTAGCTCCTGTACTCAGCAACAGACTATCATTCACTAAATTTTTATGGAGCCCCTGATTATGTTCCTGGCATGTTTCCAGGTGCTGGAAATACAGAGTCAACAAAACAATGTCTCTGCCTTCTTGAAGCTCACATTCTAATGGGAAGATAGACAGTACATAAGTAAATCTGTAATACGTCAGGAGGAGAACAGCTATAAAAAAAAGGGTAAGAAAGTAGAGATTTACACATGCCTGGCAGATGATACCAAATCCGTTGCCATCCAGTTGATTCTGATTCACAGCGACTGTATAGGACAGAGTAGAACCGGCCCATAGGGTTATATTATACAAGGAGCAGCTGGTGGATTTGAACTGCTAACCTCGGTAGCTGTAGCTTTTAACCACTGTGCCACTAGGGCTCTGGCAGATAATAGGCACTTAAAGTAAGTGAATGAACATAGCATCTGTAGGCTAACACTAATACCTTTTTTTACTCTTTCCAGGTCCATCGCCATCATCTTGGTTTACATTGGCCAATTCCGGATACTTTCATGAATTCAAAACCAGTTATTATCAATATGGACCTGAACAAATATGACTATGCCTTTGATTCTAAATGTTTATTTAGTTATTTTTCAAAAATAGATAATCAGAAATTCAGTAGGCTCAAAGATATAATGTTCGATGTATAACTGGAAATATAATTAAGCTTTATTATATTTGAATCTTAAATATTCTGCAATGTTTAAAAGGTAAAAATACCTGCAGGTTCCTATTGTTCAATGTTGAATATATCAGTATGTCCTCTAGCATTTAAAGAAATGAATTTTCCAGTTGCAAATGTCTATTCAAAATTTTATTCAGAATCAGCAACTGATTTTAAGCTCTAGACTTAAAAATGTAAATTACTGTAAGCTTCCAAGCTTGTTCAAAGGCTGGATTGTCCACTAGAACTGGGTAGTCATTTTGACAACAATTAAAGCAATTTTGGGTCATTCATTTTCAAAGTCAAATAGTTTAAGCTCAATTTAATCTTTATAGACATTTAGCAAAACATGGCTCAACCTTATAACCTACATATATTATCATATTTTGAATCCAAGAATCTGAGCACATATAAATAAGTATAAAACTATATATAAACCCCCAACTTTAAATGTTAAAATGTCAATCTTTTTTAAAAAACTTAATCAAAACCTATGAATATATAGCAACTCACCACAGCTCATTACCTATTTGGTAATCATAGCTTATCCTGTCTTCAAAAATACACTTTGCCAATGAGTTAAGAATTTCATTAATTTTATTTACTAAAAATCGCAATTTGAATAAAAGGTACAAGGCAGGGAAAAGGAAAATTCTGCAGTTCAGAGACTTGCTTGATTTCCAGATGAAATTTTAACTTAACAAAGTTAATAAATAGTTAACTTTACATTTACTATAAACAGAGGTGGCAGTTAATAAATGGGGAAATTAACAGGACTTTCCTCTTCATCTTCAAGCTTTTCAGAAGCATCAACAGGACTAGTAAATTCAACTCCAAACTCTTCAGAAAGTTTTTTTAACTTCTGTTCTAAGAGAATATTTTTTTTTACTTCTTCCTTGTAATTATACTTCAGATCTTCAATTTCTTCAAAAAATGAAGGATCAAAATTTTCCAGTTCTTTTTTCAGCTTTTTTATTTGCTCCTAATAGAAACATTATCTTTAAGAGGTGCACAGGAATGTATTTTCTAGGTTTAGACTAGAGAGATTTAATTGTAAACATAATAAATACAGAAGTATTTTAAGATTTTGTTAAAAAGATTACATTGTACAGTATATACAATTGACTTATTAGCTGTCAAATCACATTATTTGTTCCATAAGTTATGCCCTATCCTTTGACTAAAATTTGTTAATTTTTTTTAGATTGTAGTGGAACTTAATCTTTCTTCAAACGCATACTCAATACTCTCAGTGAGGCAGTCAAAGCACTTGGCTATTCATAGCATTAAAGTTATTTTGGTTAAAATTTTGGCTTCAGGCTTCATTTATATTTTATTTACAAATATACAATTTTCAATAAATAATGACCACCTTCTTGTAAATATATTTATAATTAGGGCAGATCCAGGGCTTCTAAGTACAAATTAGGCATCTGAGAAAATGTATATAATTTGAGCTTTAAAAGACTACTTAGAACAGCCAGTGATCGCTAGCTAATTCTGCTATTCATGCCCTGCTGTTTACAAAGTCTTAAAAGCAGTAGGAGAAAATCCTTGAGAATTTCAAAAGGTGTTAAAAAAAACACTGTTGCCAATGTGACCCAAAAGTTAAGAAAATATTAATGAACTATTTTTGTGACAAAAAATAAATTTACTTTTTAATCTTTCCTATTTTGTCTGCATGTTTACAGCTTTTGTTTGATATTTTTTAACACGTTGTTAGGTGCCATCAAGTTCGCTCCAGCTCATGGCGACCCTCTGAACAACAGAATCATGAACATAATGAACCTTGTGTATCAAGATCAAATATTTTAAATATAAAATTTAATTACAGGAATTTTTGGAATCTATACTTTACACGGGTAGCAATGATAAAAATAGTTTTCAACAGCTGTTTCCCCAAAACATTTATAGTTCTAAAATCAAGTATAATTAAATATTTACCTTCAAATGCTGCTTTTCTAGATCTGAAGTTTTGAGCTGTGTCTCTATATCTTTTACCTTTTCCCTTAATTGATCGGTATCTGTCAAAAAAGTTATAAAAATGAGGCTCTGCTTTCTCTCACTATGCATAGGTTCAAGACAATTTGTTTTAAAGAATAAGCAAGAAACTTAAAAATCCCAGAACCTTGAAAATTCAGCATCTGGTAAACTCTTGTTGGAATATTAATATGTTGGCTCTATCAGCTTTATTCCATAGTAGGCAAAGAGAAGAGGCATCTACTAGATATTAAAAGTGTAGAATAAGGTTAATTTTTTTACATAGAAGAAATTCTTATTTTCCAGAGAAAAATCCTAGAAACAGGAACATTTGCTAGGTACTGTAAGTACAACAGAAGAAAAGTGGACTGTTGGGAACCATAGGCCAAACATCAGCTGGTCAAATGTTCTGTTACCCAATATAGCATTGGCTATTCCTTGTAGGTAGATACACATTTAGCCTGCAACTACTAAGAAAAACACTTACAGGCAGGGCGAAGAATTAAAAAATGACTAAGACATGGTCCTGATACTTAAGTAGAAAAACAAAAATACACAAATTTAGCAGAAGAGCCTTCAGTTTAACTTACTGGATTTCCCCCCGGGAGTTAACATACTTCTAATTTTATGAGAATAAGCAAATAGGATCTTTGCTTTAATGCCATCTTTGCTAGATAAATCTTTTAATGTAAATTTTAATTGAAGACTATATATAATGTGTCATGTGGTCCTATTCTATAGCCATTGGAAGGTAGCCTTTTAAATAATGTTAAAATTTAAGAAAAAAAAGGGCAGCAAACACATTTTCATGAATGGGAGAAGCAAATGATCCAATTTAAGGTGCTCCAGGAATGGTCCCCTGATTATAACTTGGAGACAGGATGGACAAGGGAGAAAAACACTTTCCTCATATTATTTTGTGGAGCCTGGTAGCACTGTGGTTAAGAGTTTGGCTGCTAACCAAAAGGTCTGTGGTGGTATTTTGTGGGATTAGAATAGGCAGAACCCATCCTTCCTTTGGAAGATAGAGCAAAATATATTTCAAAGGCCTCCCTTGTGTTGTGAAAAGAGCTAATGAATTTTTAGAGTTGACTTAGTGTGATATTTTATTGATCCAGACTGGTAAGGAAATAATGCAGTAAAAGTGGATATTCGGCATTTTCCAAGTATTAATGACTATATTTAGATAGTACCTTAGGCTTATAAAACAATCTTGGTTTGGTTCTAAGCCATAATAACAATCTCTGAAATATGTATCCTTTTCTCCTTCACATAGGCAATAAAAAACTTGAGGGTTCAGAAATTCCCTCTGAGGAAACAGATTTAGAAAGATTAGAGAACTTGCCTCATAGCAACCTAAATAACAGATCTTTGATATGGTGTCTAGTACAGCAGGTGGCTTCTGTAAGAGAGATGCCAAAAGAGATTGACATTTATACTTTTAAGTCACCGAGAGGCAGTGTAGTATAGTGGTTAAGAGTAGGGAGTGGTGAGGAGTTTTGGAGTTCCAGAGATTTAGGTTTGAAGCCTGCCTCTGCACTTCCTAGCTTTTATGACCCTGGGGATAGGTTACTTCTTTGGATCCATTTTATCACATGTAAAATGGAGACAATACTACCTATTACACAGGATTATAAGGAGTTACAGAATGCTTGTAAAGCACTTAGCAGAGTGCCTGGTACACCTCATATATGATCGCCTCAATACAAAGTAGCAACACGACTGATGGTAAGATGTTGAGAAAGTCATAGGAAATATTTAAAGACTGTACAAATCCAAAGTGGTATTATTCCTTTGGAGAATTTGGCATTTCCATCAAACTATCAAATAATGGCATGATTAGGTTAAGAGGTTCACCGTAGTATTATAATTGTAGAAGCTTAGAAGCAAACTAAATGTCCATCAAAAGAGAAATGATTCAATGTGGTATATCCATGCGGTAATATACTGTGGAATTATTTAAAAAATGAGATCTATATGAACAGATACCCATGATATGCATGCATAAATTGTTAAAGGTGAAAAAGCTACAAATGTGTATAGCATGAATCCAAGTTTATACCACCCTCCAAAAATATATATGTATATACATATACATAAAAAAAGTGTGTGTACATATGCACATATGAAATAGGGAAGGGGTTAGTAATCATTTCTCCTGAATGGAAATGGTGGTAGAAAGAGACTTTCTTTTTTACTTTGTAAAAGAAGAAACAAATGTAAGCAATGTTTTATTTTTTAAAGCAATAACAGCAAAATGACAATTAGTAACATTTAGAAAAAATTCTTCAGAGGGCTTAGAAGAGCCTGAACCTAGAAACTAGAAACAACAGACCTAGTATTCATTATTTATCATAGCACCTTGATAAAATCTGTAACACTCAGATGGAACACAAGTAGAAAAACACTTGAGTACTTGTTACTCTTATGAGAGTTACTGAGACCCATTGCTGTCGAGTCAATTCTGACTCACAGTGATCCTACAGGACAGAGTAGAACTGCCCCATAAGACTTTCAAGGAATGGCTGGTGGATTCTAACTGCTAACCTTTTGGTCGGCAGTCAAGCTCTTAACCACAGTGCCACCGGGGCTCCATAATAATCAACTCAAAGGGCTCATTGGGAATATTTCTGTTGCATGGAGAAAAAACGAGTGCTAAAAATGTTTATCAGGGATTGGTACAACAGTTATTGGAAGTCTCTGAACAAAAAAGGCAAATCCTAATTTAAAAACGTGGGTTAGTTAACATGCCGTAAGTATGTTATGAAATATATTACCAGGTATGGTGCTTTCATCACCTCTTTGGTCTTTGTTAACTTCTATCTGATGCATTAATTCTGCTTTTTCTTTTTCCAGCTGACGATTAGCTAATCTAGAACACAATGATAATTAAAAAAAAAAAAAAAAAAATTACTAAAGAATATACACGAGCATTTCTTATAAACCAGTGAAGTACGGTCCTTAGAACTTGCTAATATTTGTAATGGCAAACATTTACTCAATTTTACTCTCAGTGCTTCAATGAAACCATTCTCAGTATGGAATCAAAATTGTTCATTTATTTCTTAATATTTAATTTGATGTAATTTTCAAGAGCAGTTTTTCTATAGGAAGAGCCTAATGAAAATGGGTTATGTAGATTACTGGAATTACAACTATATTTTCCCCTCTCTGTCATTAGTATTTGTCTCTGGGAAGCTAATGTTTAATACATTCTATGCTATCAGGAAGTTTAAATTACAAAGAGCAAACATTAGGATTGGGTTTACCCTTTTTTCAGTATCAATTATGTAAAAGATACAGTGATCGGCATATTAAACCCCTTGCTGTTGAGTCCCTAAGTACCTAAAGAGCCTATTAGGCAGCAAGGTTGAAAAATCCTCGTTTGTAGCTATAGCAAACGTAGTTACATTAAAAAAGGAAAAAAAAAGTAGAAAAAAGTCAGATGAGCATATAATGTACCTCAGAACTTGGAGCTCCCGGTTAAGGACTTGTTCTGTCTTGGCACCTTCAGGAACATGTTTGAGAATCTCAATCTTTGGGCACAATGAAAAGTTAGAAGACAAAGTCTGACATGGAAATTTGAGGTTTTATAAAGATACACATTTTCAAGAAAGCATAATATTAAAAGTTGGGTTTTCAAAAGCACATATGGCTTATCATACAATCCAGCAGTTGAGCTCCTAGTTCTTACCTAATTGAATTGAAAATTTGAGTCCATACAAAAATCTGTGCATGAATATTTATAGTTGTTTAATTCACAATTGCTGAAAATTAGACACAACCAAGAAATGAACAGGTGAATGGATAAACTGTGATACATCCACACAATTGAGTATTATTCAGTGATAAAAAGAAATGATCAGTCAAACTAAAAAGACATGACAAACCTATGAATATGAGCTGATTTGATGGACTTTATTAACGACAAAGTGAAAGAAAGCCAGTTTGAAAAAACTACATACTGTATGATTCCAACTATACTGACATTCTGGAAAAGGCAAAAGATCAGTGGTTGCAAGGAGCTGAGGGGGAGATGGGGACAGATGAGTAAGTGAAGCACAAAGCATTTTAGGGCAGTGAAACTATTTGGAATAATATTGTAATGGTGGATACATTATGCATTTGTCGACATAAAGAGTGAACCCTAATACAGACTTTAGTTAATACTGTATCATTATTGGTTCATCAATTTTAACACATACCACATAAATGCAAGATGTTAGTAACAGAAACTGCATGTGGGGGGGAGGGTATGTAAGAGAAATATGTACTTTCTAAGTAATTTTTCTGTAAACCTAAAACTGTTCTAACTGTACTGCAAAGAAAAGCACACAAGTACATCCTGATGGTGTTTTATTCACCTTTCATTCAACAATTATTTATTAAATAATATGTGCCAGGCATTGTCCTAGATAGACGCTGAGGATCCAGAAGTTAACAAAATAGGCAGTCTTTTCTTGCATGGACCTTACACTTTTAGTGGGGGAGGATAAACAATGAACATTGTTGTGATAATAGTGCCAAATGGTAGGAAGGACTATTAAAAAAGAGCCCAGGGTAAGAGGATAGAGTGATAGAAGTGGTATATTCTAGTTAGGGAAGACATGTCTGAGGAGCCTGCATTTAATCAGAGATATGAAATGACGGAAGGAACTATGAGAATATTTCGATGAATAGGATTCTAATCAAAAGAAACAAGTACAACGCCCCAAAGCTTGAATGATTTTGGTTTGTCAAAAGGACTGAAGGAAGGTCAATGTAACTAAAACAGTGAATGAGGGGAAAAGTGGTAGAAGATGAGGCTGGAGAGAAGAAACCAGGTGACAGACGAGGTCCTCAAAGATTATGAAAAGAAATTTATAATTTATGAAATCAACTTTATTCCAGGGTTGATGGGGAACCATTAGAAGATTCTGAGGATAGGATTTCTGTGATTTCCTTTTTTTTTTTTTTAAATTTTATTTTGTTGTTGCTGTTGGGAATATACACAGTAAAACATACACCAATTCAACAGTTTCTACGTGTACCATTTAGTGACACTGATCATATTCCTTGAGTTGTACAACAATCCTCACCTTCCTTTTCTGAATTGTTGTCATTAACAAAAACTCACTGCTCCCTAAGGTTCCTATCTAATCTTTCAAGTTGCTGTGGTCAATCTGATCCCATATAGATAGTTCTTAAAAGAGCATAATGCTCAAGGCAGAAGTTTTTTACTAGTTAAGCTAAACTATTAAACAATGGTTTTAAGAAGACTTTAGGGGATGTTTTTGGTTTAACATTTAAAGGTTAACTCAGGACAATAGTTTCAGGGCTTCATCCAACCTCCATGGCTCCAGAAGTCTGGAGTGCATGAGAATTTGAAATTCTGTTCTGCTTTTTGGGAACACTTTTGATCAGGATTCTTCTATGAAATCTTTCATCAAAATATTCAGTAATGGTAGCTGGGCACCATCCAGTTCTTCTGGCCTTCTGGCAAAGGAAATAGTTGTTCATGGAGGGACTTAGCCAAACATTCCATATCCTCCTATCCCTGACTCTCCTTCCTGTATTGTTCCACGAAAATAGGGAGCAACTGTGCCTTGGATGGCCACTCGCAAGCTTTTAAGAACCCAGGCACTATGCATCGAACGAGGAGGTAGAACAGAAGCATTAAACATGTTATTTTCATGAATTTGAGTATCATTTGCATGCAGGAGCCAGGCTAATATCTATGTGTCGTTCCAGTTTTAATATATGTGCTGTCAAAGTGAGCACTGATTTGCTTTGTTTTAAAAGGATCTTTTGGCAACCATGTGGAGAATAGATTAGGGATAGGGAGAAGGTGAAATGGAAGCAGAGAGACCAATTAGGAAATTATTGTAATAGCTCAGGTGTGAGATAATATCTTGAATAACACTGTTGCAGTAGAGATGCTGAGAAGTGGTCAGATTTGGGATATACGTTGAAAATGGACCAGATATAATGATGAAAAAGATAAAGGGTATAAGAGAAAGAAACTAGTCAATGATAACCTGAAGTTTTTGGCTTAAAGAAACAGGTGAATGGTGATGCCATTCACTTAGATGGGCCTTCTAGAGGAGGAATTAATGAAAAGTTCATTTTTATCTGTATAATAAACAATGCCAAGGAGTAGCTTGAGTTGTAAAACACTATTTTATCACATAAATAAAAATTAAATTACTTGCCTGTTGCTCAAGGTCTTCAGTGTATTTCTTAACTTTTTGTTCTCTCTCTGTTGCTTCTCTTACAAGCTGCTTAAGATCAATAATGCTTTGATTTTTTTTGTCAATATCAGTTTCCAATTCTTTCAACTTGGTTTCATACATTCTAAAAGTATAAAGGAAACAACTTGTGTAGACATACAAAACGTTTTCTCCCCCAATGGTTTAAAAGTCAATTCAACTAAGCATACTAAAAATAAGAATATCTTATTATACTGTTTCTTCTAGTAGAACATTTTGCTGCATATTTATTTAGCTTTAACAGGTGATGGCAAAGGATAAGTATCCTTAGTCAACAGATATGCCAATCATTATAGAGTATTTAGGTGTTATCGAAGATTATAAAAAGATGGAACCTGAATCTAATTACTATAAAGGTTTAAATTTAATATCTTTTTCACTCACAAAACAAGAAAATAGCAAAATTCATGAAATTCTGTATTGCTGAATAATTTTAGGAATATATTTAAAAAATGGCAAAGCTTCTCTCTCTGTTATACACACACACACACACAGGACATTCCAGGGAGAGGGAAAAGAATATGCAAAAGCATGGGTGAGAGAAACAGCCTAGGATGGGGAGGTATTAAGCTGACAGAGAATAGGAAGGGGCTAGACTGTGAAAGGTCAAACCAAGGAGATGGGAAATTTAATTTTTCATAAGGCTTTCTGAGTGATATGTCCATTATGTTCCAAAGTATGACATAAAATTAATATTTTTCAACATTTTGTCAAATGTATTGAAGGAAATTAACAATATTTTAATATATAGATTATCTATGGTATACATTCTAAAGACTAAGTACATTATTCAAAGAATTAAAATCACATTTAGAAGAGAAATATAAGAAAAATTCTGCTTCTAGTAATACAGTTGACCAGTTAGTTAATCTGATAAGCTCTCTACTATTAAATCTTCTAAGAAATCTTGAAACGCTGGTTACATGGAAACATGCTCTCTTAAAAACAGGACTGAGGTTTCCCTTTAAAGAGGTATTAGAAACAAAGAGGGAAGTGAAAATCAAATGTTAGTTGATGCTATGGCTAACCTGGTAGCATATGTGTGTGAGTATGTCAGTCTCCATAACCACAGGCTTGAGTTTTATAATCTACAAATAGGCAAAAAAGTGTGATTTTGGGACTGCAAGAGCCAGGGAGTGAAAACTGACCCCTGTGTATAAGCTAAGATATGGGAAAGGAATCGTTTTTAATGAAAGGGTCATCACAAGGTCTGACACAGAATAGGTATGAATAGGTTTTTTTAGTCAATAACAGAGCAACTATAAGGATTTCAGAATGAGGAAGACCTAATGTGTCATGGGTCCCAAAGAAAGATCTCTAAATCCCTTCACTGAGCTGGGTGTATAATCCCCACTCCAGCCTTTAACATTTTTTGGGGGGTTGATCTATGGAGGCTTGTGGTTCTCAGAATAAGCCTTTTCTCCTTCAACTGATTTCTACTTGGACTTATGTCTTCATTAAGAGGGTTTACTGAAGGTCTACTCTGTATTCAGTTACCTGTATAGCTCAGATTAAAACACATAAATGATCTAAAATGCAAAATCATCTCTACTTATGTTTTAAAATATCATTATCACCCCTTGCAAGTGTTTAGACATTTTATAAACTCTTCTCACATTGACAATCTCTTTTCTAGCCTAACAGAGCCCTTTTAGAAAAGGAAGGACAGGGATTATCATATCTACTTAACAGATGAGAAAACGTGAATCCACAGAAGGAACTGAATTACTTAAAGTCAAAGTGAGAATGAGGTCTTTGTAAGCCATGGCAGCTACCCGACTGAAGAAACCTAAGCAAGATAGGCCTTTTAAAAATATATCCAGCATGAAGTGCTAGAGTCTAGCATGTACAGGTACTAAGTAAATATTTGCAGAATAAATGAATTTCAAAGTGACTCAAAATTCTTTCTGAGTTCAAACATGCTTGTAGAAAAGAATGAAGGACCAACTGGTATCATTTCTGGCTGAGAACCACTGCTGGGAACCAAGCAGACAAAAGAACAGAGACCCCTCCCCCACTTTCATACTATCACACTTACTATTTCATTTAACCCTCATACTAGCCCTCTGATATATGATTATTGTTTCTAGTTTGCAGATGGAAAAAGTGAGGCCTAGAAGGGGAGAACGAACAAATCTGTCTTGGAAGAAGTACAGCAAAAATGCTCCTTAGAAGTGACAGTGGAAAAGACTTCATCTCACTTACTGTGTACATGTTACTAGAAAGGACCAGTTCCTGAAGAAGGACATCAAGCTTGGTAAAACACAGGGTTAGCGAAAAAGAGGAAGACCCTCAGCGAGATATATTAACAGTGGCTGCAACAATGCGTTCAAGCATAACAATGATTGTGAGGATGGCGTGGGACTGGGCAGTGTTTCGTTCTGTTGTACACAGGGTCACTATGAGTTGGAACCTACTCGACAGTACCCAACAACAACAACAGAGCAGGGAAGAGTGGATTCTGAGTACTCTAGGTATGGTGTTAGGACAAAAACCCAGAGCCTGGTCACCTGGGCTGTCCTCTAATCTGCCTCCTTAGCCTTTCTCTTTTCTCTTCAGACTTGGTTGACAGTGGCAAGTGCAGTACAGCAGGACCACTGTGGGACCTGCGGTAGCCTCAGTGCTGAGGTCCCATTCTAGTTTTAATGATGGTGGCTGCCATCTCATCCCCCATCCAGGCCATTCCCAACAGCAAGTAGGACAGATGGAATCCTTGAAGACATCAAAATGGAAACTGGGAATGCGTGGACATGAGGAACTCTATGAATACGGCAAGATAAAGATGAATTTGTCTTTGAAATGGAAGTGAGCAGATGTGCTGGAGAATAAAGAACACAACTCCATACAGAATGGTTTTAAGGTTGAAGCACATGGCCAGGGTCCTATCGATCTCCAGCTTTCAAATATCTCTGCTTAAAGTTAGAAATGAGAATGACACCAGAGCCTTTACCAACTCATCACAGTCATCAGATGACTCATCACAGTTATCACCACCATCACTGTGATGATGGTAGTGATGAACATCTGCATGTTTACTGCAATCTTTCACCCTTTCATAGCCAGAGATTTTAGTTTCACAGGCAGGAAAGTTTCATGAGGTGGAAGAAAGCACCAGAAAGCAGAGGCTAATAAGACACTAATACTGTTCTCAACTCAACCATCAGGGGCTACCTGAAGAGAAAGTTGCCCAGGATATAACTCCAGAAGAATTGCAGCAAAGCCCAGCTCAAGTATGCCACAGGCTGTGACAGAAGAGTTCACTTATAGAAAATGAACACAATCAAGAAGTTGAGGCTGTAGATGGAGACAGGTAGGACCTAGGAGAAGTTGGGCGCCATCATTCCAGACACATAGTTGACAGGAGCTTCATGATGCCCATTCAGCTCCAACACCCATAGCTCTGATGGAGTTCTGCTCTGTTCCATGCCCTCCCACTCAAACTAGTTAAACATTTTCAGAAGAAAGTTTTTCACCAATGCTAGGAGAGGAAAAAAGTATTATGTTAAAAAAAAAAAACCAAAAACAGAACAAAAATGTTCATGAGAAGGAACTAAATGAACCAGGTCATAACATATTCCTTTAAAACAAGGATGCCAGAAATAGAACTGATAAACTTTATACAAGTTTTAAACTATTTACTCCTACCTCGTAACAACAATTGATTTCCAGCTCTTGCTGTCAGCACCTTCAAGCTGTGGACCCCTACTTTCTGCAAATTGCAATCTCTTACCAGTCTCTTCTAGTTGAACTGTCATCTTCTCATTTAATATCTCTAAATTATTCTTGGCTATCCGTAATTTCTCTGCAGCCTCAGTTTCCTATCATTAAAAACTAATTAGTATATTATGACAAAGCATATGACTGTTTTCATAGATGCAATATACTCAAAATTATTATTACAAATTAAAATTAAAAACCTGGAGTTCTAAGTGCTGATTAAAATTTCAATCAAAATGCAATGTTTCCTTCACTCTAAAATAGCAATATGGTTATAATAATTAGAACAAGACATCATGTAAATGAGGTTGGAAAAATACATTCATAAGCTTTTTACACTAGTGGTTACTTTGATCTGTTTTTGTCATTTTGTTTTCTCTGTAAAATTTTAGGAATAATGGGATATTATTCTGTCTTCAAGCATTTAAAAGATGCATTGTTTTGACTCCCCAATACCTGAAAGACTATGTTCAAGTAACAGAGATTATTTTCACTATTTAACATTCACATTCAATGCACAGTATCACTATGGCTTTGTGATACATTCAGATACTATTCCAACTCTGAAATTCAATTTTTGTTGTTGTTGGGGGCCATCGAGTCCATTCCGACTCATAGTGACCCTATGCACAACAGAAAGAAACACTGCCTGGTCCTGTACCATCCTTACAACTGTTGTTATGCTTGAGCTCACTGTCGCATCCACTGTGTCAACCCACTTCATCTTTTATGCTGACCCTATAATTTGCCAAGCGTGATGTCCTTCTCCAGGGACTGACCCCTCCTGACAACATGTCCAAAATATTTAAGTACCAGTCTCACCATCCTTGCTTCTAAAGAGCATTCTGGATGTACTTCTTCTAAGACAGATCCATTAGTTTTTTGGCAGTCCATGGTATATTCAATATTCTTCACCAACACCACAATTCAAAGGCGTCAATTCTTCTTCAGTCTTCCTTATTCATTGCCCAGCTTTCACATGCATATGATGCAACTGAAAATACCATGGCTTGGGTCAGATGCACCTTCGTCTTCAAGATGCCATCTTTGCTTCTTAACACTTTAAAGAGGTCCTTTGCAGCAGATTTACCCAATGCAATGCGTTGTTTGATTTCTTGACTGCTGCTTCCATGGCTGTTGATTGTGGATCCAAGTAAAATGAAATCCTTGATAACTTCAATCTTTTAATCTTTTCTCCATTTATCATGATGTTCCTCATTGGTCCAGTTGTGAGGATTTTTGTTTTCATTATATTGAGGTACAATCCATACTGAAGGCTGTGGTCTTTGATCTTCATTAGTAAGGGCTTCAAGTCCTCTTCACTTTCAGCAAGCAAGGTTGTGTCATCTGCATAACGCAGGTTGTCAATGAGTCTTCCTCCAATCTTGATGCCCCGTTCTTCTTCATATAGTCCAACTTCTCGGAACATTTGTTCAGCATACGGATTGAATAGGTATGGTGAAAGGATACAACCCTGACCCACACCGTTCCTGACTTTAAACCAATCAGTCTTCCCTTGTTCTGTCCAAACAACTGCCTCTTGATCAATGTAAAGGTTCCTCATGAGCACAATTAAGTGTTCTGAAATTCCCATTCTTCACAAATGTTATCCATAATTTATTATGATCCACACAGTCAAATGCCTTTGCATAGTCAATAAAACATAGGTAAACATCCTTCTGGTATTCTTTGCTTTCAGCCAGGATCCATCTGACATCAGCAATGATATCCCTGGTTTCATGTCCTCTTCTGAAACTGGCCTGAATTTCTGGCAGTTCCCTGTTGATATACTGCTGCAGCCGTTTTTGAATGATCACCAGCAAAATCCTTCACTACTGCAACTCGAAGCTTGAATTTTTTTCTTCAGTTCTCCAGTTCTTTCAGCTTGAGAAACGCTGAGCGTGTTCCTCCCTTTTGGTTTTCTATCTCCAGCTCTTTGCACATGTCATTATAATACTTTGTCTTCTCGAGCAGCTCTTTGAAAAATATCTGTTTGGTTCTTTTACTTCATCATTTCTTCCTTTTGCTTTAGCTGCTTGATGTTCATGAGCAAGTTTCAGAGTCTCCCTGACATCCATCTTGGACTTTTCTTTCTTTCACCTCTTGCTTTCTTCATGTATGATGTCCTTGATGTTATTCCACAACTTGTCTGGTCTTCGGTCACTAGTGTTCGATGCATCAAATCTATTCTTCAGATGGTCTCTAAATTCAGGTGGGATATACTCAAGGTCATATTTTGGCTCTCGTGGACTTGCTCTGATTTTTTTTCACTTTCAGCTTGAACTTGCATATGAGCAATTGATGGTCTGTTCCACAGTCGGCCCCTGGCCTTGTTCTGACTGATGATATTGAGCTTTTCCATCATCTCTTTCCACAGATGTAGTCTGCGTGATTCCTGTGTGTTCCATTGGGTGAGGTCCATGTGTATAATCGCTGTTTATGTTGGTAAAAGAAGGTATTTGCAATGCAGAAGTCGTTGGTCTTGCAAAATTCTATCATTTGATCTCCGGCATTGTTTCTATCACCAGGCTGTATTTCCAACTACTGATCCTTCTTTGTTTCCAACTTTTGCATTCCAATCACCAGTAATTTTCAATGCATTTTGATTGCATGTTGGATCAATTTCAGACTGCAGAAGTTGGTAAAAATCTTCTATTTCATCTTTGGCCTTAGTGGTTGGTGCATAAATTTGACTAATAGTCGTATTAACTGGTCTTCCTTGTAGGTGTACGGACATTATCCTATCACTGGCAGCGTTGTACTTCAGGATAGATCTTGAAATTTTTTTTTGAAAATTAATGCAATGCCATTTCTCTTCAATTTGTCATTCCCAGCATAGTATTCTATATGATTGTCCAGTTCAAAATGGCCAATATCAGCTCATTTCAGCTAATGCCTAGGATATAGATCTTTACATGTTCCATATCCTTTTTGATGGCTTCCAATTTTCCTAGATCCATACTTCATACATTGCACGTTCCTATTATTAATGGATGTTTATAGCTGTTTCTTCTCATTTTGAGTCGTGCCACATCAGCAAATGAAGGTCCCGAAAGCTTTACTCCATCCACGTCATTAAGGTCAACTCTACTTTGAGTAGGCAGCTCTTCCCCAGTCATCTTTTGAGTGCCTTCCAACTTGGGGGGCTCATCTTCCAGCACTATATCAGACAATGTTCCGCTGCTATTCATTAAGGTTTTTACCGGCTAATGCTTTTCAGAAGTAGAGAGCCGGGTTCTTCTTCCTAGTCTGTCTTAGTCTGGAAGCTCAGCTAAAACCTGTCCTCCATGGGTGACCCTGCTGGTATCTGGATACCGGTGGCATAGCTTCCAGCATCACAGCAGCACACAAGACCCCACAGTATGACAAACTGACAGTCAAGTGAGGAGAATTACAATTATTCAATTTCAATTTAATTTTCTAGATTATCCATATAAATAGCCATACCAATTTGTCTGGGTCAAGTAATATATTTTGCTATTGAAATAAAAATGAATCTTACTGTTTTTTAATAAAATACTTTCACATACTCCTTACCATTGTTCTAAGTCACTTGCAGAAATATTAACTCATTTAAACCCCACAACAGCCTTGTGAGATAGGTGTAATTATCATTCCCAATTTTATAGGTAAGAAAATTGAGACAGAGAGGGGTTAAGTAACTTCCCCTAGTTCTCATGACCAGTAAGTAACAGAGCTAGTATTTGAATTCGAGCTTATACTGACTCAAAATATATTAATTTTTTTATTATCAATGTCACTCATGGTGAAAGGATGTAATGATGGCAGACATAAAAATATGACAACTAAATCTCTTAAACTCTACTTGTAGACACTCTCATCAAGAATCTATTTTCAATTTTTCCAAGATGTATTACTTAGTTAATATAAAATTTAATAGGTAATAAAGTCATACTTTTTTAAGTTCTTTACGAAGTCTTTCATTTTCAGCAACAATTTTCTCTGTGCCTTTGGTTTTGGACTCATACTGTATACTCAACTGACGTCCAAGATGAACTTTAAGTTTCTCCAATTCAGCCTACGTAACAAAAAAATGATACATTAACAAAGTGAGGAAAAAAATGAAAGATGATCTTGTAAACTCATAAATCTTAATTCAAAGTTGTTTTAGAGGCCATATTTAATATGATTAGAATTAAAGTCTCTTAAATACTGAGCATCTGTATCAAAGATTTTCAACCTTGGGTACATATTAGAATGACCTGATGATTTAAAATTAAAAAAAACTAATTTATTAAGTAACTCAGAACACCTATGCTGGGATCCACCCCAAAACAATCTAATCAACTGTAGAGGTTAAAGCCTGGACGTGTGTATTTTTTTTTAAAAAGAGCCAGAGGTAATTATTTTATGCTGTCAGAGTTATGACAAAATAAAGATAACTAAGTAAAGCTATTCAATAACTACGCGTCTGCAACAAGTTTTTCCACATGTACAACATGTCTACTGTATCCATCAAAGCCATTTTATTTGTTTTTTAATTTTTCTTATGCTTTAAGTGAAAGTTTACAAATCAAGTCAGTCTCTCATACAAAAATTTATATACACCATGCTATATGCTCCTAATTGCTCTCCCCCTAATGAGACAGCACACTCCTTCCCTTGACTCTCTATTTTCCTGTACATTCAGCCAGGTTCTGAGCCCCTCTGCCCCTTCATCTCCCCTTCAGACAGGAGCTGCCCACACAGTCTCATGTGTCTACCGATCTAAGAAGCTCACTCTTCAGCAGTATCACTTTCTATCCCATTGTCCAGTCCAATCCCTGCTTGAAGAGTTGGCTTTGGGAATGGTTCCTGTCCTGGGCTAACACAAGGTCTGGGGACCATGATCTCTGGAGTCCTTCTAGTCTCAGGCGGACCATTAAGTCTGGGCTTTTTACTTTGGGGTCTGCATCCCACTGCTCTCCTGCTCCCTCAGGGGGTTCTCTGTTGTGTTCTTTGTCAGGGCAGTCATTAGTTGTAGCTGGGCACTATCTAGTTCTTCTGGTCTAAGGCTGATGTAGTCTCTGGATTATGTGTCCCTTTCTGTCTCTTAGGTTCATAATTACCTTGTGTCTTTGGTGTTCTTCATTTTACTTTGATCCAGGTGGGTTGAGACTAATTGATGCATCTTAGATCGCCGCTTGCTAGCATTTAAGACCCCAGATGCCACTCTCCAAAGTGGGATGCAGAATGTTTTAATAGATTTTATTATGCCAATTGACTTAGATGTCCCCTGAAACCATGGGCTCCAAACCCTCACCCCTGCTACGCTAGCCTTCCATGCATTCAGTTTATTCAGGAAACTTCCTTGCTTTTGGTTTAGTCCAGGTGTGCTGACCTCTCCTATATTCTGTGTTGTCTTTTCTGTCACCTCAAATAGTTCTTATCTAGTACCTAATTAGTGAAAACTCCTCTCCCTCCCTCCCTGCCCAGTCTCGTAACCATCAAAGAATATTTTCTTCTCTGTTTAAACTATTTCTCCAGTTATTATAATAGTGGTCTTATACAATATTTGTCCTTTTGCAACTGACTAATTTCACTCAGCATAATGCCTTCCAGGTTCCTCCATGTTATGAAATGTTTCACGGATTCATCATCGTTCTTTATTGATGCGTAGTATTCCATTGTGTGACTATACCATAATTTATTTTTCCATTCATCTGTTGATGGACACCTTGGTTGCTTCCATCTCTTTGCTATTGTAAACAGTGCTGCAGTGAACATGGGTATGCACATATCTGTTCGTGTAAAGGCTCTTATTTCTCTAGGATATATTCCAAGGAGTGGGATTGCTGGATCGTATGGTGGTTCTATTTTTAGCTTTTTAAGGAGGCACCAAATTGATTTCCAAAGTGGTTGTACCATTTTACATTCCCACCAGCTGTGTATAAGTGTTCCAGTCTCTCCACAACCTCTCCAAGATTTATTATTTTGCAGGTTCTGGATCAATGCCAGCCTTGCTGGAGTAAGATGGAATCTCACTGTAGTTTTGATTTGCATTTCTCTAATGGCTAATGATCGTGAGCATTTCCTCATGTATCTGTTAGCTACCTGAATGTCTTCGTTAGTGAAGTACCTGTTCATATGCTTTGCCCATTTTTTAATTGAGTTTTTGCAGTATCATGTAGATTTTAGAGATCCGACACTGATTGGAAATGTCACAACTAAAAACTTTTTCCCAGTCTGTAGGTAATCTTTTGAGTCTTTTGATGAAGTCTTTGGATGAGCATAGGTGTTTGATTTTTAGGAGATCCTAGTAATCTAGTTTCTCTTCCGCATTGTTAGTAATAGTTTGTACACTGTTTGTGCCATGTATTAGGGCTCCTAGTGCTGTCCCTATTTTTTCTTCCATGATCTTTATCGTTTTAGATTTTCTATTTAGGTTTTTGATCCATTTTGAGTTCATTTTGGGGCATGGTGTTAGGTATGGGTCTTGTTTCATTGCTTTGCAGATGGATATCCAGTTATGCCAGCACCATTTGTTAAAGAGACTGTCTTTTCCCTATGTAACTGACTTTGGGTCTTTGTCAAATATCAGCTGCTCATATGGATAGATTTATGTCTGGATTCTCAATGCTGTTCCATTGGTCTACGTATCTGTTGTGGTACCAGTACCAGGCTGTTTTGACTACTGTGGCAGTGTAATAGGTTCTAAAATCAGGTAGAGTGAGGCCTCCCACTTTGTTTTTCTTTTTCAATAATGCTTTACTTATCTGGGGCCTTGTTCCCTTCCATATGAAGTTGGTGATTTGTTTCTCCATCTCATTAAAAAATGTCGTTGGAATTCAGATCAGAATTGCATTGTATCTATAGATTGCTTTTGGTAGAACAGACATTTTTACAATGTTAAGTCTTCCTACCCATGAGTAAAGTAGGTCTTTCCACTTATGTAGGTCTCTTTTGGTTTCTTGCAGTAGTGTCTTGTAGTTTTCATTGTATAAGTCTTTTACATATCTGGCAAGATTCATTCCTAAGTATTTTATCTTCTTGGGGGCTACTGTAAATGGTATTGATTTGGTGATCTCTTCTTCAGTGTTTTTGTTGGTGTAGAGGAATCCAACTGATTTTTGTATGTTTATCTTGTATCCTGATGCTCTGCTGAACTCTTCTATTAGTTTCAGTAGTTTTCTTGAGGATTCCTTAGGGTTTTCTGTGTATAAGATCATGTCGTCTGCACATAGAGATACTTTTACTTCTTCCTTACCAATTTGGATGCCCTTTATTTCTTTATCTCGCCTAATTGCTCTGACTAGGATCTCCATCACAATGTTGAATAAGAGTGGTGATAAAGGGCATCCTTGTCTGGTTTCTGACCTCAAGGGGAATGCTTTCACACTCTCTCCATTTAGGATGATGTTGGCTGTTGGTCAAAGCCATTTTATATTGTATGTTTAATTTTTTTCTAAAAAATTAATAAGACCTATAATAGTAAAACATTCCCATAAAAATGATCACATTAAAAAAGTTACCTTCAACTTTTCATTTTCCAGCTCGATATTAGCCATTTTCTCACTGGTCAGTATTCCTGATGCTTTTTTCAACTGTTCATTTTCTCTTTGGACTTTTTCAACTACTTTTTTCATTAAACCAATGGTTTTTTCTAATTCTGGGATTGTCTTTCCACTTCTACCAGACTATACAAAAGAATATGTTAATGTTTTTTAATCAGATATTTCAGAGAATATAATGTACCAACAATAGAATAAGTTCATTATTATATTCATTCTTCTTAATTTCTAACATTTCAAGGCAAAGCTCATATTATTTCAATTCATCCTTAGAACTATCCTGTGACATGGGAATTATAATCCTCACTTTACATATAAGAAAATCAAATCTCAGACAATTTAATATTCCTAAACCCATGCAGTTAATAAGTAACATCCAAGAACAAAAGTGTAGTCTTGATGTCTGATTCAAATGAATAAACGTAAGGATTTAAATATTCTACTTAGCTAATATACTCTCCACTATACCAGAGCTTTCTTTATATGGAATAAAACCACAAAAGAGAAACTGTTTTTAAAAGCTTATGAGCTACCAAATTGCAGTTTCAACATAACAGAGTGTAATGGATTGAATTGTGTCCCCCCAAAAGATACGTTGAAATCCTAACCCCTAAAAAAAAAAAAAAAATTTTTTTTTTATACTACCTATAAATCTGGGGTCTTTGAAGATGTTATCAGTAACATGAGGTCATACCAAGGCAAGGTAGGGTGGTCCTAATTCAATCTGAGTACTGTCCTCACAAATAAGAAAACAGACAGAGAGAGACACACAGAAAGAAAGATGGCCATGGAAAGATGTATCTACAAGTCAAGAAGTGCCAAGAAACACCTGGGCCTACCAGAAGATGGGAGAGACAGGGGAAGATCTTCACCTCGCTCAGACAGAGAGAACATGGCCCTGTCCATGCCCTAAATTTGGTCTTATAGCCTCCAGAAATATGAAACAATAATTTCTGTTGTTTAAAGTCACCCAGTTCATGGTATTTTCTTACGGCAGCCCTAGGAAATTAACACACAGAGGTGATTTTCTCTAACAATACCCAGTGTGTTTAGAAATTCAGTATCTACCCAAAAAAAATAGAAGAGATGCCTGAAGTTAAAAAAACAAAAAACCTACCATAAAGATATCAACAGGTATGAGTCACCAACTTATAACTGTTTATAATTTGAAATAGAGACAACAGACGGTAAAATAGTCTGCTTTTTTTTTTTTTTGCATTTTAATCAGTATTTAAATACTTTACAATAAATAATCCCGAAATATAAAGTTTTACATAATTTAAACATACTTCCATGATTAACTTATAGAAAAGGTCAAATTAACACAGAGCTATTTTAAATATATGAAACAAAGGTTACTGACCATCAGGAAGTTATTTATCCTGAATTATTTTCCAATGATACTCAATATTCACCAAGTTCATCATATTTTTAACATTAGTACCTGAATGAGTACTTCCATCACCACTCACACATGAGGTTTACAGAGACTTAAATCTTTGGCCTTGGCCTCATAAGCAGCATTTATTAATTGTATAAACTGAATACAAAATAAGATGAGAAGAAAAAGAACACAAAGCAAAACAAACAAACAAACAAAAAATGGAAAACACATTTACAGAGCATTGTACCAAGTTGGTGCAACTGATATCATAAAAAAGAGTTAGAAAATGTTAGAATTGGGCCAAGGATCAGTTAGTAGTTACCACAATCAAAAGAAGAAAAGATTCATGGAAGTTAAAAGTTTTTAAGATGTGGTAGGATATACAATTTAAAGAGAGATGATATGGAGTCCAAGTGAAATAAAAAGCATAGAAGATGTGACAGATGAGAAAATAAATTAACTTAGAACACAGAAGAAAGCTTAATGATATTTCATATTGAAGACACAGCAGAATAAAAAGTGAATCCCAGAGGCACTAGTAATAGCACATCTTTGGTGTTTTGGCACATCTCAACTTTTTCTTTCATTTCTGGTTTATCACTTCTGAAACTGAAACAAATGTATAGCATATTTTCACATACTCACCCCTCTAACATGGCCAAGTTTCCGCTCAACTTCTACTTTTTCTTTCTTAAGAAATTCACACATTTCCTTCAAATCTCTCACTTGATTCTAAGGGGTAAAAGCAAATGCATAATTAACATAGCTTAGCCATTGATGGGAGAAAGATGTGGCAGTCTGCTTCTATAGAGCTCTACAACCTTGGAAACTATGGGGTTGCTCAGAGTCGGAATGGACTCCGTAGCAATGGGTTTGGTTTGGTTTCTTTTTATCGCCATTGAAAAGGAAGGGCAAAACTTTTATTGCTGCTGTGCCCCGTACCTACAAGAGTGCCCAACAAAAAGTAGGCCCTCAATAAATAATTGTTAAAGGAACAAATGTATAAAGTTTAACACTATAATAATATGCATAGCAGTTTTCTACCTCTTTGCTTCATAAGATAATATAATAAATAAGTGGAGGAAAAGACAATTTTCAGGCATTAGATTTCCTAACTATAGTAAAAAACATTAAATTTACCTTTAATCTTGGCAAATCTTTATTTGCTTGTTCAAGCTGAAATTTTAGTTCAATATTTTCAGACGACAACTTCAAGTTTTCCCTCTGAAGCTCCTGTTCTCTTTGGCAATGATCATCAGACCCTATTTCTGAAGTCTTCAGGAAAATGAAGTTAGGAATGTTTTTAAGGCTTTATAAATAAAGGCCACATAATATATACTGGATAAGAAATCAGTATTCCAAAAGGAAAGCTTTTTTTTTTTAACAATTTATTTTATTTTTGTTGTTGTTGTTGAGGATATACACAGCAGAATAATCACCAATTCAACAATTTCTACATATACAATTTCTAACAACCATCTGTAAGTTTGTCCTACTGTGGTGATTTACGTGTTGCTGTGATGCTGGAAGCTATGCTACCAGTATTTCACCAGCAGGGTCACCCATGGTGGACAAGTTTCAGTGGAGCTTCCAGACTAAGACAGACTAGGAAGAAGGACCTGACAATCTACTTTGACCAGTGAAAACCTTTTGAGTACTAGCAGACTAGGCGGTGTTTTGTTCTGTTGTACATAGGGTTGCTGTGAGTCAAAATCACCTTGATGGCACCTAACAACAATACGTACAATTCAGCGACATCGATTACGTTCTTCAATTTGTGCAAACATTTTCACCCTCCTTTTCTGAGTTGTTCTCCTCTGTTAGCATTAACTCACTGCCTCCTAAGTTTCCTAGCTAATCTTTCAAGTTGCTGTTGCCAATTTGATGCCATATAGACAGACCTTAAAAGAGCACACTGCCCAATGCAGGCATTCTTGGCTCCCAGAAAAAAACCCAGTGCCGTCGAGTTGATTCCGACTCAGAGTGACCCTATAGGACAGAGTAGAACTGCCCCATAGAGTTTCCAAGGAGCGCCTGGTGGATTTAAACTGCCGACCCTTTGGTTAGCAGCCATAGCACTTAACCACTACGCCACCAGGGTTTCTTGGCTAGTTAAGCTAAACAACTGGTCTTAAGAAGACTTCAGAGGATATTTTTGGTTTAAGGTTTAAGAATAAAGATTATTTTATGGCAAGTTTCAGGGGTTCCTTCAGCCTCCATGGCTCCAGAAAATCTGGATTCCATAAGAATTTGAAATCCTATTCTGCATCTTCCCTTTTTAATCAAAGATTGTCCTGTAGAATCTTTGACCAAAATATTCACTAATGGTAGCCCGGTACCATCCAGTTCTGGTCTCATGGCAAAAGAGGCAAAAGGGAACTTTCTTCCTTAAAGGAAAATGAGAAAACTGGACAGCTCTAGAGAAAAACAACCAAAAATAGGTAAGTTGGAATATGAAACTTGCAAGAGTGTGTAGGTTGTTTTAATTAAAATAGAAAGCAGAGTCAAGTATAACTTTATAACCTCCACACATATAACACCTCCATATATACTCTCATAATGGCTAAACTAATTTACAACAGCTTTATCAAAACTAATTTATGGTATGATTGTTATCGAGCCATCAGAAAGAACTGTCTCAATTTGTTCCTCCTTTGGAAAGCTCCTCCTCATTCCCTGAGCTAAAGCAATCACTCATAATATATTTACATTTCTCCTGGCAAAATCCACTTTGGGTTATTATTTATGTACATTTTCTCTTCTCATTATAAACAAAAGTTATTTGAAAGAGAAATGTGTGTTTGATTACCTTTTGCTACAAAGTAGGAAGAATATCATCTACCTCATAGGATTGTTTTGAGCATCACACAAAGTAAGTTTGTAGAAGTATTTAGAACAGCTTTGGTTTCTTCTCCCCCACCCCTTTTTCTCTCTGCTGGCTTGATAGCTATAAAGTCAATAACTCCACAGATCCTACAGTTGTTAAAATATAAAATTACATAAATATATTTATCATACAAGGCTCCATAAAACTTTTTTTAAATATTTTATATTTCTCAAGTATTAGGTTTTAGGTAAAAAAGTAAAGAAATATTTATTTTTTTTAGATAAAATGTAGTAAAAGTAAAAAATTAGAAAACAGAACATAGGTTATGTAAAGAAATTCTAGGCAGACATTTGATTCTGACCTGAGGGTATGTATACAAGAACACTGGCAGAAAGTTCCCATTTGTCCACCTGAATTCTATTTGTTTCAGGGAATGTGTTCGTGTGTACATACGTAGGGGCTAGAAAAAGAAGACAGTAGACGTTTTTGTTGACGTCTATAAATCACTTTTTATAAATCACTAGAATGTATCCCCACTTTATTCTCTGTCAGACAACCCAAGTATACACCCCAGTGCTACCACTATTGATTAACACTAGAAAATCATGCCATCTACAAGGTCCTCAGGTTTTGCATCTTATGAATGAAGGCAGTACATCAGATAATTCCCGGTCCCTGAGCTCTTGTGTCTCCCTTACCTCCTCTCTGTTGTCTGTGGTAGCTTTTTAGCCAATCAGTGATAGTGCCTATGAGCACCACTGATTAACAGATATAAATTGACTAAATACCACTCACAGAAGAGAGGAATTCTACATGATAAAGATATCACATGAGGGTATTTTTAATAGTTTTCCACACTAAAATATGGATGTAATTATTTATGTAAATGAATATGGATCATTTTCCCCTGATTCTCAGGGAATAAAACTTAAAATAATTAGTTGAGATTTTACAAATTTCTGGAGAATAAGTTTCAATGAAAATATACCATGAAAGTAATATAAACAGAACTCTTGTATAATGAACTTCATGGTATTTCTAAATTGTTTTACAGAAGAGCATTCCATTATAAGTCAGATACTGCTAGAAATCAAATTCTTACTTGATGAGAGTTAGAGATATTACAGTCAAGGTTTCAAATTCTCAATTACTCATTAACAAATGAAGAAAAAGAAGTATTATGAACCTGGATACAGATATGAAGTAAGAAGTTAAGTCATTTTCATCCATATTTTTTTAACATTTAGATTTTAGTTGATACTTTGAGGACTTAGGCAACTAGATTATCTAGGTGGAAAGGATAAAGGGAAAAAAAGATAAATGCTTTTTGATTTTCATCAGAAGCAAATTTGTCTTCTGGCTGTAATATGAACTGACCAAGTAGTGTACTCATAGAAAGTAAGTTCATAAACTGTAGAGTTAGACCTGAATTTAAAGCCTGGTTCTGTATCTTCATGATCACTAAGGAGGTAACTCGCTTTTCCAAGTCTTACATGAAAACAGAAATAATGTTGTTGTTATTATTGTTGTCAGGTGCCATTTAGTCAGTTCTGACTCATAGTGACCCTATGTATAACAGAATGAAACACTTCCCAGTCCCGTGCCTTCCTCACAATCGTTATGTTTGAGACCACTGTTGAAGCCACTGTATCAATTCATCTAGTTGAGGGTCTTCCTCTTTTTCACTAACCCTCTACTTTACCAAGCATGATGTCCTTCTCCAGGGACTGGTCTCTCTGATAACATGTCCAAAGTATGTAAGATGGAAGTCTTGCCATCCTCGCTTCTAAGGAGCATTCTGGCTATATTTTTTCCAAGATGGACTTGTTCATTCTTTTGGAAGTCCATGGTACACTCAATATACTTCGCCTACACCATAATTCAAAGACATCAATTGTTCTTTGGTCTTCCTTATTCATTGTTCAGCTTTCACAAGCGTATGAGGTGACTGAAAACACCATGGCTTGGGTCAGGTGCACCTTAGTTCTCAAAGTGACACCTTTGCTTTTTAACATTCTCAAGAGGTCTTTTGCAGCAGATTTGCCCAATGCGATGCATTGTTTGATTTCTTGACTGCTGCTTCCATTGGCGTTGACTGTGAATCCAAGTAAAATGAAATCCTTGCCAATATCAGTATTTTCTCCATTTATCATGATGTTGCTAATTACCGGTCCAGTTGTGAGGATTTTTGTTTTCTTTATGTTGAGGTGTAATCCATATTGAAGGTTGTAGTCTTTTAACTTCATTAGTAAGTGCTTCAAGTTGTCATCACTTTTAGCCAACAAGGTTGTATCACCTGCATATCGCAGGTTGTTACTGACTTTCCCTCCAATCTTGATGCCACGTTCTTCTTTATATAGTCCAGCTTCTCGGATTATTTGCTCAGCATACAGATTGAATAAGTATGGTGAAAGGATACAACCCTGACACACATCTCTCCTGATTTTAAACCAGGCAGTATCCCATTGTTCTGCCTGAACGACTGTCTCTTGGTCTATGGAAGAAGTATAGCCAGAATGCTCCTTAGAAGCGAGGATGGAGAGATTTTGACTCAAGTACTTTGGACATGTTATCAGGAGGGACCAGTCCTTGGAGAAGGGCATCATGAATTTACTGCATTAATATTAATGAGAGGGATATAATGTTTTGGCCAGAAAAGATTTCACTTTTATACATTAAAAATAGAAAAAGGAAAAAAAAAAAGAAATAAAGATGCACACTTACCGAGGGCTTAGAATATACATCCTTTGACAATTGTTTTTCTAAAGCATGAAGTTTTTCTTGGAGGTATCTATTTTGTAAGCGTAAGTCTTCTATCACAGAATCTCGAGGAAGAGCTTGGTGGGTCCTATGAACAAACAACCACATACTCTTTACAATACAAACTTCAGCTATTCACTGTTTTCCTATATTAAAATATAGGAAGGAAAGGAGGAAAATGCAATGAATTTATTAACATTGTATTTATTTTAAACTTTACAAAAATTTTAAACATTTTTAAAAAATAAGTCAGGACGCAACTAATATTATAAAGTCATCCTCTACAGAGGATTCACTGCAGGGCTCCTTTAAACTATGAATTTAAAAAGTGTATCCTGATTTACAGAAATACATGAACATTTTAAAAGAACATACATCTATGTGCATGGAACCACACAGCTAGCTGAATTAAAATATTCACTAGTTTTAAAGCATTATATATTTCATAGTATCTATGTCCTTCTGAAGACGTTCAAAAATCTTAAAAGATCTCAGAGGAGCAAGTCAAGAAAGGGGCTGTATAGAGTTGTTTATAAACTCCTGTGCTCACTCTTGAGCTGCACACACATGGCTAGGACCCTAATCAGAACACCAAAGACTCTGAGAAGTGAACCAACAGACTGAAGACCACCAGGTACCAGACTGGCAACTAGGAGATGCAAAGGCAGGACAGACCTAAATAGCACTGTAAAGCCTTTGAAAATGGAACTGATATAGGAACCACAGCTCAAAACAAAAAACCAAAAAAATAGGTTGGAACTTGCAATCTGAACATAACTGGATCAAATGTCTGCTAAAACAAAAAAATGTATATTTAATACAGGATTTTAACAAGACACAGGGTCTCATAATAGTCAAGTTCAACAACACAATACAAAATTATGTGGCAAACAAAGAACGAGGAATATCCCAGTTCACATGGGAAAAGACAATCAACAGAATCGAATGCTGAGATAATACAGATGTTGAAATTATCTGACAAAAACTTTTAAATGACTATTATACAAATACTCCAAAAATTAAACCCAAACACCACTGAAACAATGGAAAAATATAAAGTCTCAGCAAAGAAATAAAAGATATAAAAAAGAAACAAATAGAAATTTTAGAACTGAAGAATATAACAAATATACTAGATAGGCTCAATAGCAGATTGGAGATGGGCTCAAGAGAAGAGTACAGTGACAGAGGCAAGGGACAAGAAAAAGCAAGGCAAGACAAGACAGATCAATAGAAATTATCCAGGGTAAACAATACAGGGGAAAAGAAAGACAAAATGAACAGGGCTTTGTACACGGGGAGAAGTAACAAAAGGTTTGATATGAGTGTCATGAGGTGTACTATACGATTCTAGATATGACCTTCTCAAAAGGACAGAATTACAGTGATGGAAAACTATCTCTGTGCAAAGTCCACAGGTCTGTACACCAAATGAGAAAATTCAACTCTACCATTTGATAATTTCAAAAATAAAATTAACAACAACAAAAGAAATGACACGGAGTCTGGATTGGAAAACAGAGAAGGGAAATAAAAGAGAGAAGAGAGACTAAGAAATACGGGATAAACTTAGAGCTGACAAGAAAAGTAAGAAATTCATGGTGGTGCAGCAGCTAAAGCGCTTTTCAGGACAACCTGAGCTCTACAGCAGGTTATCTGTAAAACGGAGAAACGGGTCCTCAGGGGTAAGAGCGAGATTTTATTAGAAAAGAATTCAGATCCAGATTCAATCCTGACAGAGCCCTCAATTTCCATGAAGGTATTCAGCTTCCCAGGAAGTATGGCATACAGTACCTAAAGCATATTTAAATTTCAAAGGATAATATGACCTTAGCTAAACTGTAATACCCATTCCTGATGAGACCGTCACAGTAAGGAAAATTACAGGTCAACCATTCTCATGAACACAGATGCAAATACTCTAAACAAACTAATCGTAAACCAAGTCCAACAATAATATAAAAAGTATAATACATCATAATCCAATGGAATTTATTCCAGGAATTCAAGCCTGGTTCAATTCAATACTTATAATAACAACATAACACTACATGGAATTATCTCATTGTGGTTTTACTTTGTATTTCACTAATAATTAATGATATCAAGCCACTTTTTCTATATTTCTTGACCATTTGAGTATTTTATTTCACAAAATACCTTTTCATTTGCTTGGCTCTATTGTTTTTCTTTTGTTTCTTTCTGTTGGGTTGTCTTTCTTTTGTTTCTTTCTGTTGGGTTGTCTTTTCTTGTTGATAGAATTTTTTACACAATCTCAATACGAGCCCTCTGTGTATATTAATTGTAAATATCTTCTACTGCTCTGTGGTTGTCTTTTTACTCTTAATATTTTTGTGGCTAGATGTTCTTTCTTTTGATACAGTACAATTTATCAGTGTTTTTCTGGATAATGCTTTTTATATCCTATTTAAGAAATCTTTAGTGTTTTCTATTTTCACATTTAAATCTGGAGTTAACCTGAATTGTTGTTTTATTAGCATGAAGTAGGTGTTTAATTTCACGTCTAGTCCCCCCAATATGGAAATTCAATTGGTCTAGCACAAATTAGGGAAAAGATCATTCTTTCCCTACTGCTGCATAATGCTACCTACCATTGTGTAAATTAAATATCCATATTAGAATGGGTCTGTTTTCTAGGCTCTGTTCTGTTTCCCTGGTCTATTTGTCTATCCTGGTGCCAATACCACACCGTCTTGATTATTGTAGCTTTAAGCGTTGCTATCAAAGGAGGGAAAGTCTTCCAACTTCGTTCTTTAAGATTTTCATGGCTGTTTTCAGTACTTAGTATTTTCATATAAATTTTAGAATCAGTTTGTCAATGTCTACTACCAAACACCTGCTTGCATTACGATTGTGATTGCATGGAATACGTAAATTTATCTGGGAAGGACTGTTACCTTTACAATTTCATAAAGTTAAAAAAAAACTGGCGAAATTAACCTATGGTGTAAGAAGGTTGGACAGTGATTAACTTCGGAGAAGGGACAGAGAGAATCGGGAATGTGGAGAAATTCCAGGGTGCTTGGAATATTTTATTTGTTCACTTAAAGTGGTCACAGACATGTCCACTAGGTGCTAAATAATCATGTTGTACTCAGCATATGTATGCTTTTCTGAATAATAATATACTCCAATAAAAAGGGTTTACAAAAAAAGAAATGAAACTCTGAGTACATCATCAAAGACTCAAATACAGAAAGAACGGCTGGGAAAATCTAGCTGAATAGCTGAGAGATCTAGAAATTTTAATTGCTGCAAGTTCAAAACGAGGTGGCCAAAAAAAAAAAAAAAGCATACTGTGTTAATAAAATCATATTTACTAGCCTAAGGGTGGAAAATTATCCTGATAGTATACTATACCCTGATCAAGTCAGATCTAGAGATCTAGAACACAACACTCAACTCAGGGAACCATATTTTAAAGAGACACTAATAAGCAAAGCACATTAAACTCATTTTAAAAATACTAATATGAGCTAATTGTTACAGTCAACCAATTATTCTTCATTATAAGAAATTTTTTTTTTCTTATAAGTGCATAGCACATTCCATGTAAAAGCTTACCTCATATAAGTTATGTCACTTTCTAAGTCAAGATTTCTCTTTTTTAATTCTTCCAACTCTTTTTCTGACTCCAAAGCTCGTACTCCCATAACTTGATCAACAGTCATGCCAGTTGTTTTTAGTTTCCTCTGCAAAGTAAGTTTCTCTTTATCAGCTCTGTAGGATTTAATATGTAATCATGAAAAACAGACAATTCACTGTTTGGCTTGTTCAATTATTAATCTGTGGCTTACTCATTACCAGACCAATGTATGACAATTAGATCATTCTGTATCCTCTATGAGCTAACTTATTTCAAAACCACAGGAAGCTCCAATTACAATTGTTCAAATATATTTAAAACATACAAATATAAGAACATAAAGTGAATCACAGGCAATAAGGAGAAGTTAAAATTAGAAACATTCTCATATTATGAAGTATGACAACTATACAACTTCAGGGTAAATACAAGAAGACTACACATAATTAATTTTACAATTAAGTTTAAACTCACTTGGCAAAAAGATCCTTTAAAGTATTTAGCTGCTTTGTTAGAGTATAGACTTCTCCCTCTTTCTCTTTTAATTTGTTTCGAATTCCCTCTACTTTGCTTTGCCATTTTTTACCTTCTTCCCACCTAATTAATTCCTCTCTAGCACTCTGTAGCAATAACAAAGGAAAAAAAAAATTAACAATATTATTTTTTAATTACATTTTGAAATTTGTTTATCAATTATAGTTTACATTGAACAAGGTAAATGAATGCTTCCTAGAAAATACATAAGTAGGTTCATTTTGCTATGTAAACCTCGAGAATTTTTAGGTACGCCAGCTATTAGCAAAAATGCCCTTCATTCTAAGTACGCTTTATTCTATAACTTGGTAGATAAAATCCTAGGGGATGGTTTAAACTAGTGCCAACACCCTTAAGGAGTCTTTAAATATTCTAATAGACAGTCAAAACTAAAGTTAAGCTTCAAAGAATCTATATTTACAAACGACCAACACAATTTTGTCACCCCATGACAATCTCTAGCATCAGAGCCCCTTTTCAAGTCTTCAATGAATATTAATTACTTCATTCATTCAACAGATATTTATTTAGTGCTAATCATGCCTGGTACTAATCTAGCACTAGGAAGAGAAGCTAGACAAAAATACTACTGTCTTCATGAATTTTATAGTCTAGTTTATGTTGGTTTGTCAGGTAATTGAGGGGAAGGGCACAAAACACAAACAATAAACAAGAAAAATAAAAAATACCTACAGGTACCTCCTGCTTTTCGAAAGTTCGCTTTATTACACTTCACTTTTACAAAAGACCTACATTAGTACTTGTTTTTGCTAATCAAAAGAAATTCCAAGAGGATTTTCAGTTTTAGGAAAAAGGCAAAAAGCAGAAATACGGTTCAGCCTTTGCTTTGCAGAGAGTCCTTAAATAGGCACCACGCACCCTGAGCAGTGAGAATGGCATCACTAAGCTACTTCCCTGGAAACTATACTCAGCATTCCTGCTTTTACTATATGTCAGTGTTATTTTAGGTTTTATATGTTATTTGGTATGATTGGATAGGTTATTTTTTGAGCCTGAGAATGCTCAAAAAATTTTCCCATATAAATCAATGGTAATTGCTTCTTCATTTTATTTCATTACAGAAGGTTTCATAGGAATTTTCTACTTTCAGGTAGTGAGGGAAACTAGTATTCTGTAGTATATTAAAAAGAGCCCTGGTGGTGCAGTGTTAAGTGCTCGGCTGCTAGCCGAAAAGTCAGCAGTTCAAATCCAACAGTGGCTCTCCTGAAGATGTGACAGTCTGTTCCAGTAAAGACTTACAGCCTTGAAAACCCTATGGGGCAGTACTACTCAGCCCTGTAGTGTCACTATGAACATGAATTGACTCAAGGGCAATGGGTAGTATACTAACTGGGAATAAGTGCTACCAGGAAAAAAAAAAAAAAGCTAGGAAGGGAATTAGGGAGCTTCAGGGTAGATGTAATGGTTTGTTATAATTGAGATAAAGTGGCCAAGGAAAGCCTATATAAGGCAAAACAGTCCTATGTTCTAAACAACTTTCAAACATTCTACTGGATGTTGGGCAAATCTGCTGCAAAATACTCTTTAAGGTGTTAAAAAGCAAAGATGTCACCTTGAAGACTAAGGTGTGCCTGACCCAAGCCATGGTGTCTTTAATTGCCTCATATCATGCGAAAGCTGGACAATGAATAAGGAAGGCTGAGGGAGAATTGACGCCTTTGAATTATGGTGTTGGCGAAGAGTGTTGAATACACCATGGACTGCCAAAAGAATGAACAAATCTGTTTTGGAAGAAGTATAACCAGAATGCTTAGAAGCAAGGACGGCGAGACTATGTCTCATTTGGACATGTTATCAGGAGGGATCAGTCCCTGAAGAAGGACATTATGCTTGGTAAAGTAAAAGATCATCAAAAAAGAGGAAGACCTTTGATGAGATGGATTGACAGTGGCTGCAACAATGGGCTCAAGCATAAAAATGACTGTGAGGATGACAGCAGGACCAGGCAGTGTTCTGTTTGTGTACACAGGGTCACTATGGGTTGAAACTGACTCAACGGTACCTAACAACAACAACTGGACATTTATATACTAGTTGAAATTATCTAAGCTAAGAACTTACCTCCATTCTAAATATGAACATCTTGCAATTTTAAAATTCTTTTAATACACATCGTGAATTTTCTAGGAATACAATGGCCATATACAAATCCAGGGAAGACTGTAGACTCCCTCTTGCTGAAAACTGCATCAACAACTGCTTATCACTTTAGAAATCAAATTACAAATGGCGATGCCATTGTGACTTATGAGCTGCCTACTAATGCATTTGTATCAGTCTGCAATTAATGCTAAGTAAAGGTGTACAAGACTATTTTCATCACGTTTTCCACTGCAGCCATGCCAGGACACTTACTTACTGAAACATAAATAATATATTATTTTGTTGTAAGTTATTTTCCTTTAGATTTCATTTAAGACATTTATATTGACATTTTGGAAAGCATGTATACAGGTTGTTTATATTAACAATGAATTTCACTCAGAATAGTAAAGGGGGCATTATGAAACACTGTATTTATCATAAAAGGGGATGTAGGATTGACAGGGTTGATAGCCATGGTTTAAAGTCAAATTTCCAACAAACTTATGTTGCCTTACCAAAATTATCAATTCCAACACTGCCCAATTTTTTACCTCATTTATTTAGTTTGGCTAACCAGTACCTTTTAAAAAAAAAAAAAAACTTAAAAACTTCAGTAAATGTTTGATAGCTATTAGCATCTTTTTTTTTTTTCTGAAATATATACAAGGCTTTATTTGTACTGCCAGAAATGTAAATATTACTTGAGGGCAAAAGGTATATAAGTTAATAATTCTGAAGCATGGAGCACTTTGTTGGAACTGGGCAATTCTATCCTACCTGAAAATACCTTCTGAAGTAAAAGTGAGGGGAAACAAGGCTGGCAGGATTTAAAGATAAACAGAAAAACAACAAAGGCAAATGTCACCAAGGGTCTGTTCTAACTGGGGATCAGAGGTAACAAGGGAGAGAACAGGATGGAGAGAGAAGTTCTCTTTTCATATTTTCTTGTGTTGACAGCCTCCTATGTATACATTTCATAATAATATAATTGCATTTTAAAATATCCATTTATTCAAGACATACTGAGCATCTATTCATGTCAGGGACTGTTCTAGGTGCTAGAGATACAATAAAGAGCAAAACAGGCAAATTCCCTGCCATCAGAGCTTACAGCCTAGAGAGGAGAAACAAAAGATGAACACAGAGTTAAGTAAATATGTTGTATGTCAGATGGCAATAAATTCTATGGAGAAAAGCAGCATAAGGAGAATAGGAATGCAAGGCATAGGGGTGCGTTTTGTTATATTATTATAATTAGGTTACAAACACCGCTAATAGAGCAAAAAGGTGTTGAAATTTCCAAACATCCAATATGAATGTACTCTTATGAAAACATTCATAAATTAGAAACGCCTGTCACTGTGAATCTAACAGAATATTTTCATTACAGTCCAACATAGGGATCCATATTGAGATATGAATTTCAATATATGGTGTTGGTCACTGTGTTTTTGTTCTTTTTCTAGTTATTTTTAATAATAACATTATTATTTCTATTTTAAGGAAGAATAAGCTGATGCACAGAGGTTAGGAGTCCAGGCAAAGATCACAAGGCTATTCTGATAGCAAGCAGGTTAGAAACTGGTGTGCAATGATCAGCACTATTCCCAAGCAGGGAGGCAGTGAAGGAGGGATACGTACATTTTGATCTTGTGGTTTTCACCAGCAGAGCTTCTGATAGCAAGTATGTTATAGTTTCATGCATAAAAATACATTTTAATCAAATGTATACTGACACTTACGAATTTTCATAGGGAGAGTATTTTTTTGGAGTATATTAAGACTTCTTAATTCTATTACCTATTTTCTGTTCGATGCCATTAAAAACACTTCGTTCTCTAATTAATGAAATTATTTTATAGACATTGAATATTTTCTGGGTAAATTTTACAATAAAAGTTTTTCCTAACCATAGCTCTTCCACTGTGATTTTCTTTGGGGTCAAATATTGACATAAAAAGCCATTTTTCTCAGGTCATTTTTGGTATTTTCAATATTAGCAACAACATAGAAGTGTTCAGTTTATCATTCACAGCAAATTCAATGACATGCATTTTAGCCTAAAATTTTTAGGTTTTCTTTGGGTTGATTATTTCTATCACTAATTTTTATTACAAAAGTTTACTAGGTAACCAGTAAAAAAATGTTAAGCAATGTCTCCCACATTATAAAATCAATCTATTGAGAAAAGTTGGTTATTGATTATTACTGCAAATATTGAATATATTTCAATTAACTTTGTTTACCCTGAAATAACATTCTAGTCTGCTGAAGGATAAAGTGACACATTTGGGTCGAAGTAAAGGGCTTAACATGTTCAGCTTTCTTTCCCGAAGGCCAGAATCACCAACTTAGGTAAAAAAAATTACACTGAATGAGAAGTGATAGATACATAGGTGTGAAGGGATTCTGGAGTTATTATAAAATCAGGAAGATGAATGGACATGATGCAGTAATTTTCAATTAAGAGAGTTACAAATTTCTCCTCGAGTATACACTCCTAAAGGATAGAAACATGTCTTAGACTCCCCTACATTACCCAGTACCATTTACAGATCCTCAAATTAATACAATATATTATCTATGCATCAGCCAGCCAGAAGGCTCCAGAGAAGGGAGGATGGCAAGACTCTGTCTTACATACTTTGGACATATTATCAGGAGGGACTACTTCCTAGAGAAGGACACTGTGCTTGGTAAAGTAGAGGGTCAGTGAATGAGAGGAGACCCTAAACAAGATGGAATGACACAGTGGCTGCAATGATGGGCTCAACCATAGCAACGACTGTGAGGATGGCACAGGACTGGGCAGTGTTTTGTTCTGTCGTACATAAGATCATTATGAGTTGGAACCGACTTGATGTCACCTAACAACAACAACATCACCGTTTTAAACATATTAATCAGTATAATGCTTCACGTACCTTTTCTTTCATGGGTTTTACCTCTACCTCATCCACCTTTCTCTCAAGTTGGCTTTCTAGCTTTTTAATTTTCTTTTGGAGTTCTTCAATTAAACTCTGTTTATTATCCAGCAGATGTTTGCCCTGAAAAAATAGATGTATCTTTACATTTTAGAAATTAAAAAAAAAAAAAAAATCAAACGAAAATACAATTAACATTCCAATTGCAGAAGCTTTCCGAGGCTACTGTTAACCACACTTTCTAAATGATAGTATTAATATATAAGGATAAAATGGTACCAGTTTCAGCATTTTAATGATATAAAAATACAACAGAGTTCACAGATGAAGTCAGTGAAACTAATCAAAGTGATGTAAGAGCCAGTTTCAGCAAACATTACAGATTAAAAAAAGGAATAAAGTATAACCTATAAATTGTATATCAAAGGCATTATCAATATAAAATTACCTGTAATCCACTGGTTAGTCTTTTAATTTGCCTTTTCAGCTCGTCATTCTCTTGATCGATTCCATCTTTCTCTCGAAGTATTTTATTATAGGCTTTTTGTTTTTTTTGCAGTTCATTGTTTAAGTCATTCAAATTATCAGCTAGTGAGTTTTCTCTGTTCTTACTTGTTTTAAGAGCTTCTTTCAATTTTAAAAGATTTTCACTTAAATCTTCAATTTGTGACTAAGCAAGAGAGAAAAGGTTAGTATTTATGAATCTTCATCAAGTATCAATGATAAAAGCAATAAAAACCAGAAAGTATATATTATTAATATTTGTTAAAAAGCAAATTTTAATCCAAACTTTTTAAAGTACACAATTAAAAAAAAAAACCCAAGCTACATATATTTTTCCATGTTCACATCCACTGAACCAAGGCTACCTTGAGAAAAAAAAAATACAAACGCTACCCTCAATGAAACCCAGAAACAAAATTTTATCAAGTAAACAAATGTTTTATTAAGGATGAATTAATTAATTAAAGGAATAAGTACGTATCCATGCATGATGCAATGTTTTAAGCACTGAAGTATAATGTCTTAAAACAGTATAAAATATAATCTCTGACTTCAAGTAGTTTAATCTATTTAGTAAAGACAAAACCTAAAAGAATAATACCAGATAGTATAGTATACATACATATACCACCACTTGTCTGTCAGTTTATCTTACTGTGGTAGCTTGCATGTTGCTACGATGCTGGAAGCTATACCTCTGGTATTTCAAATACCAGCAGGGTCACCCATGGTGAACAGGTGTCAGCAGAGAATCCAAACTAAGGCAAATTAGAAAGAAGGGCTTGGCGATCTACTTCTAAAAAAAATCGACCACTGAAAAATTATGGATAACAGCAAAACACTGTCTACAGTGCTAGAAGATGGGCCCCTCAGGTAGGAAGACATCCAAAATAAAACTGGGGAAGAGCTGCCTCCTCAAAGTTGACCTTAATGACGTGGATGAAGTCAAGCTTTCGGGACCTTAATTTGCTGATATGGCAAAACTCAAAACGAGAACAGCTGAAAACATCCATTAAAAAACTTGAGCATGGAATGCACAAAGAATGAATCTAGGAAAACTAGAAGCCATCAAAAATGAAATGGAATGATTAAAGATCAATATCCTAGGTACTAGTGAGCTGAAATGAACTGGTATTGACCATTCTGAATAGAACAATCATATTGTCTACTATGCTGGGAATGACAAAATGAAAAGGAACAGAGTCACATTCCCCATAAAAAAGAATATTTCAAGATCTACCCTGAAGTTAAGTGATACGATAATATCCATACACCTATAAGGAAGACCAATTAATATTATATTACTCAAATTTATGCACCAAACACTAACACCAAAGATGAGGTAATTGAAGATTTTTACCAACAGGGGCCAAGCACAGAATAGACCATCAGTTGTTCACATGCAAGTTCAAGTTGAAGCTGAAGAAAATTAAAATAAGTCCATGAGAGCCAAAGTACACCTTTGAGTACAACCCATCTGAATTTAGAGGCCATCTCCGGAACAGATTTGACACATTGAACACTAAGGAACGAAGACCAGATGAGCTGTGGGATGACATCACACATGAAAAAAGCAAAAGGTCATTAAAAAGATAGGAAAGAAAGAAAAAGCCAAAGTGAATGTCAGAAGAGACTCAGGAATATGCTCTTGAGCCCATTTTTGCAACAACAACTACTAATACTGCACACACGTAAACTTTTGCTAAAGACCATCAAAAGTGGTTGCAGCAGTACAGAAATTCAAGCCAGATTCAGAAGAGGACATGGCATGAGTGATATCACTGCTGATGTCAGATGGATCTTGGCTGAAAGCAGAGAACACCAGGAAAATGTTCACCTGTATTTTACTGAGTATGCAAAGGCATTCAACTGTGTGGATCATAACAAATTATGGATAACATCTCGAAGAATGGGATTTCTAGAACACTTAATTGTGCTCACTCGAAACTTGTACATGGACCAAGAGGCAGTCTTTACAAGAGAACATGGGGATACTGCATTGTTTAAAATCAGGAAAGGTGTGCGTCAGGGTTGCATCCTTTCACCATACTTATTCAACGTGTAAGCTGAGCAAATAATCCGAGAAGCTGGACTACAGGAGGAAGTACATAGCTTTGGGATTGGAGGGCTCATGAACAACCTGTGATATGCAGATGACACAACGCTGCTTGAGGTAAGTGAAGAGGACTTGAAGCACTTATAGATGAAGATCAAAGACTTACATCTCCATATGGCTTACATCTCCATATGGCTTTACAACATAAAGAAAACAAAAATCCTCACAACTGGGCAATAAGCAACATGAAGATAAAAGGAGAAAATATTGAAGTTGTCAGGGTTTTCCTTTTATTTGGATCCACAATGAACGACCATGGAGGCAGCAATCAAGAAATCAAATAATGTATTGCATTGAACAAATCTGCTGCAAAAGACCTCTTGAAAGTGTTGAAAAACAAAGATGTCACCTTGAGGACTAAGATGCATCTAACTCAAACCTTGGTATTTTTAATTGCCTCATATCCATGAGAAAGTTGGACAATGAATAAAGAAGACCAAAGAAGAAGTGATGCCTTTGAATTATGGTTTGGGCAAAAATTACTGAATATACCATGGACTGACAGAAAAACGAACAAATTTGTCTTGGAAGTTGTACAGCCAGAATGCTCTTTACAAGTGAGGATGGTGAGATTTCACCTCACTTACTTTGAACAAATTATCAGGAGGGACCAGTTCCTGGAGAAGGACATCATGCTTGGTAAAGTAGAGGGTCAGCAAAAAAGAGGAAGATCCTCAATGAGAAGGATTGACACAGTGGCTGCAAAAATGGGCTCAAACATAGCAACAATCGTGAGGTGGCACAGGACTAGGTAGCATTTTGTTCTGTTATACAGTGTTGCTGAGTCGGAACTGACTCAATGGCATATAACAACTTTATAGAAGCCACTGGAAAGGAGTTTCTAGCTGCTCTACATAGTGAAGTGACAGAAATACCAGCTGGCATTTCATGCAAGTTTTATTAAATAAACTATTCATGTCAAATTGACTATGCAAAGGCATTTGACTGTGTGGATCATAACAAATTACGGATAACGTTACGAAGAATGGGAATTCTTAATTAAGAACACTTAATTGTGCTCGTGAGGAACTTGTACATAGGTCAAGACATAGTTGTTCAAACAGAACCAGAGGGTACTGTGTGGTTTAAAGTCAGGAAAGGTGTGCATCAGGGTTTTATGCTTTCACCACACCTATTCAGTCTGTATGCTGAGCAAACAATCTGAGAACCTGGACTGTATGAAGAAGAATGGGGCATCAGGATTGGAGGAAGACTCATTAACAACCTGTGTTATGCAGATGACACAACCTTGCTTGCTGAAAGTGAACGGGACTTGAAGCACTTACTGGTGAAGATCAAAGACCACAGCCTTCAGCATGGATTACACCTGAACATAAAGAAAACGGAAATCCTCACAACTGGACCAGTACGTAACATTATGATAAACAGGGAAAAGATTGAAGTCAAGGATTTCATTTTACTTGGATCCACAATCAACACCCACAGAAGCTGAAGTCAAGAAATCAAAAGACACATGGCACCGGGCAAATCTGCTGCAAAAGACCTCTTTAAAGTGTTGAAAAGCAAAGATACTACCTTGAAAGCTAAGGTGGGTCTGACCTAAGCCATGGGGTTTTCAATTGCCTCCTATGCATGTGAAAGCTGAACAATAAGTAAGGATGAATGAAGAATTATTGACACCTTTGAATTGTGGTGTTGTAGAATAATATTAAAAATACCATGGACTCCCAAAAGAACGAACAAATCTGTCTTGGAAGAAGTACAACCTGAATGCTCCTTAGAAGCAAGGATGGTGAGACTTTGTCTCACGCACTTTGGACATATTGTCAGGAGGGATCAGTCCCTGGAGAAGGACACCATGGTTGAAAATAGAGGGTCAGAGAAAACAGAAGGAGACCCTCAATGACATGGACTGACACAATGGCTACCACAATGGGCTTAGGCATAACAACGACTGTGAGGATGGTGCAGGACCAGGCAATGACTCGTTCTGCAGTGCATTGGGTCGCCATGTGTTGGAATGGACTTCGCGGCAATGGGTTTGGTTTTTTTGGTAATGTACTTCGAAGGAAAAGAAGCTGTTTTAGAAAAGTCAGAAAAGGCTGTGAAGAAAAGGATTTGAAGAATTCAGAGAAGCCACTTCAGGCTAAGAAAAAGGTAAATACAAGGCATAAACAAAGGTCTATTCTTGTTTATATTTTTTTTATTTAATGGATATTTTATTGTCAACTATGCCTATAACCATTATAGATACAATAGTGTTGTTGCTAGGTGCTGTCGAGTCAATTTTGACTCAGAGCAACCCCACGTGACAGAGTAGAACTGTCCCATACGGCTTTCTAGATTCGATTCTTTAGGGGAGCAGATCGGTAGGTCTTTCTCCGACTGAGCCACTGGGTGGTTGAACTGGCAGCCTTTCGGTTAGCGGACAAGCCCTTAACCATTACACTACCGGGCTCCTTTTACAGGTACAATCAAACTAAAAACCCACAGCCATGGAGTTCTTTCGACTCACAGGAGGCTTAAAAATTCTGAGTAAAATCCAATTCCTACTCTCCAAGCATTTATAGTTTAATGGTGGCGAAGAACATGCACACATAAACCAAGAGACTGAATTGAAATTACAAACAAAACACATAAAAATTAGATTTTTTTCATTTTACTTAGAAAATGCTATCTAAAACTTTGTGCAAAGAAATTTGAAAATCATGATGAAATATATATGTTTTGGAAAAAAAGCTTAAATCACCAAACTTAATGATGAGGTAAAAAAAATATGTTGTCAATAAATAAATAACTTTTACAAAGTCTTCAGTGCCTGGTAGCAATATGGATTAAATGTTTTAAGGACCATAGGATTTTCATAACGTATTTTAGGGGAAAAAATAATTTATATTATGAACTAGCAAATGCTAGACAGAAAATTCCCACAACACAAAAGAAATAAAACAAAAAATCTACACACCTATCTTATTTATAACATAAAAGTCAAAATCGTAAATAGAATGTTTCTTCAACGTAATTTTACTTGGAAAAGTAGCTCATAATGGACTATCCTTTCCTCATCACTACTTAATAATACAATGATGTGTACTGATTATTCAAAAATGTGTATGTATTTGTATATATTTATCCATCAAATAATTCATTAGACTAAATTCCACTATCAAAATTACTACGCATCAAAATGAATTGTCTTCCAAGGGGAATTGTCAGGAATTTCATGTTACGGTGATATGTGTGTTGATGTTCACCTTTAGCTCCCTAGTATGTCGATCAACAATTTGTTGAACGTTGAGATTTGCCTCTTTCTGAGAAGTTGCAGAAATAATACGTTCTTCAGCTGCTGCTGTCATCTCTGCCCGAAGTTCCAAAAGTGCTCTACTAAGTGCCTAAAAATTTCAACGTATAAATTCTTTTAGAAAAATTGATATTTTCTGAAAAATACACATATAAAAACAAACAAGCTTTATTACTTTATACTATTTTCCTAAAATACCATGTGTTTAATTAAACCTAATTTGCAAACTAACTTTTTCAAATTCCTTCTAAACTGGCTATGAGAATTCAAAATCTTGACAATAATGACTTTGAAAATTCAGCATTAAATCAAACAATTTCTATTAGAAAAACTTGGCATGGTTTGTCTTCAAATATTCAAGTTTAGTTATTTATCTAAATCCTTCCATTTGAAATCAATAGAAGTAAACAAGGAAAATTATATGATTGGAAAAGGTGTAAAATTCACCAATAATTTTTTAAGCTGGCATAAAAAACAGTAGCACCTTTTATAACAATCTGAGCACATAAAATCTGGTATAAATGAAGAAATCTAACAAATCAGATCATCTACTGGCCAACTTCTTCCCACAAGATCATGTCTGTGACTCACTTCTTTATTCTCTTCCTCACTACTGTTGTTGTTAGCTGCAGTAGAGTGGGCCCCAGACTCATGACGACCCCGCTCAAAGCAGGACGAAATGCTTCCTAGTCCTGTGTCATCCCCATGATCAGTTGTAGACTGGACCATTGTGAGCCACAGGATTTTCACTGGCTGATTTTCAGAAGTAGATCACCAGGCCTTTCTCTCTAGTCTTAATTTGGGAGCTCTGCTGAAACCTGCTCAGCATCACATCAACATGGAAGCCGCCACCGACAGACAGGTGGGGGCTGCACATGAGGTGCAGTGGCCAGGAATTGGACCCAGGTCTCCCATACTGAAGGCAAAAATTTTAGCACTGAACTATTAGTACAACTCCTTCTTAATCCTCCAAATTATTCGAAATAGTATACCACCAGTAACTATAGTTTAAAATCCCAGTAGAAAAGCAGAGAAAATAATGTGATTAAGATTCCCCTGCATTTCCTACAGATAACCCACAAATCAAATGAACGGCAAACAATATAAAAATGACAATTGGGCATATGAATTTATAAAAAACAATCAATAAATCTACTTAAAAGTATTATCTGGAAAGACCCTGTTTAACAGCATTAGCTAAGGCTCATGCTTTTTATCACAACAGATAGATTTATATTATCATCTTGTACAAATTTATCTAAAAGCAATCTGTTGTTGTGTGTCATCAAGTTGATTCCAATTCATAGCCATTCCATAGTACAGGGTAGAACTGCTCCCTAGGATTTCCTAGGCTATAATCTTTATGGGATCAGATCATCACGTCTTTTCTCCCTCAGAGCCACTGGTGGGTTCGAACTACAAACTTTTTGATTAGCAGCCAAGCGTTTAACCATTACACCACCAGGGTTCCCTATAAAAGCAATTTACCACACATTTTTCCTACAGGTTGATAATTTTCTGTTGTTACTTACTTTCTGTTGCTTCTCTTTCAAGGCTAATTGATTCTTTAGTCGTTCTACTAGATTTCTCATCGTAGTTGTGGGAGCTCTAGAATTTGCTTCTTTTTGAGCCTGAACTTCAGATTTTAAACTCTGTGATTCCTTTTGTGACTGGGCCAGAAGACACCTTAAATCTTCCACTTCTGCTTTCACTTTTTTTAGTTCATCTGCATGGTTTTCTTGGAGTCTAATATAAGCAAGCATATGTATTTAGTAGAGTGGCAATTAATACTCTTTTGATTGATACAAATTATACAAAGAACAAATGATCAGTCCTAAGAATCCTTACAATCTAAAGTCTTGTTGTAGACATCAAAATTAAAAAAAAAACAATTCTTTATTCCACTTAACTTCTCTTAAGCTTAGCATAAAATAGACGTTTTTTCGTCTCCTATTTTTGATAATGATCACATTGTGTTACTTTGTGGCTCTAGTCACATAATATAGAGAATGAACAAAACAGTACTTTAAGCATTATTATTCCAATTAAGATATGACTTCTTCCTCTACATCAAGGTTTCTCAACAATAGCACTATTGACATTTTTGACGGAGTAACGCTTTGTTATTAGAGGCCATCCAATGCATTATAGGATGTATAGCAGCATCCCTAGCCTCTATCCACTAAAACACCAGTAGCGCCCCCCAGTGACAATCAAAAATGTTTCCAAACTACCGAATGTCCTCTGGAGGGCAAATTACCCATAGCCAAGAACCATTATTCTATATTGACATGTTGTGAAGGCAGGCTATAAACTTTCACAGAAATCATGTGCATTATTAATTTATAATGTCAATAGACAGGGATACTATCACTTCTTAGTTATTCAATTAATCCCTATTGCTCGTTAAGCATTATTAAGTCTGAAAAACTGAACTGCGCACACACACAGTGCATCAGTAAGATCATCAATATGGAGATTCAAATATTAAACTTTGACTAATTAAGAGAAGATTGTTTTGTCATGAACAAATGTTACACTTTCTGGGACTTGTTACTTACAGTGAAAAACTGAAATCTAACTTTAAATAATCATCCAATTGTGAAAACAATCAGGTTTTACTGAAGAAATCAAACTGATATATAGTTTCCTAAGATATATTAAAATAGGTACAACAATGTGAATACAGAGAATAAAAGTATAATTTTAAGGGTTAAATAACACTGTAAGGTATAAAACAACTACTTCAAGTATTTCATGTGGTTAAAAAAATAACATTTATAAGGTAGTTTTAAAGGATGATTACTTTCTATACCTAAGAATTAGATGCAACAGCACAAGTGATTTTAAATTCTAAAATGTGACAAGAAACCTACTGTATCAAAAATAAAATCTTATGAAAAATTCTAATAGAGTGGAGGAAAAAAGACTGAAACTATAACATGCTACTGCTAAACCAGTGTTTATTTTAGAGACAAACTTCTCAAAAGTAGCATATCCTGCATATCCTTAATAAAGTAAAAATAGTATTTTGTCAGAAGCATCTTGGAGTGAGAAAAGAATCAAAGAAATAATAAGGGCTTCAGAGTTGGCATAGATATTATGGGTTAAGTAGCTCAACTTTCTCATTTTTCAGGAAAAAAAAAAAAAACAACTGAGGCCCAGAGATAGTTCTATAACAAGTACAAAAATGGTAATTACAAACCTAGTTTGGATTTAAGATTTATGTTCTGATACTTTGGTTGAGCGACATTTAGAATCTCTAATATAAATAATGCTGTTTAATACTCAACAGTCAGTATGGTTAATAAAAAATATAGCTAAGTTTTCGTTAATAAAAATTTATTATTTATTACATGCCAGGCACTGTTACAGGCATATGAGTTATTTCAATAAACAAAAGTTTTATATTTAAATGGTACTTTACAAATTTTCTAATTATATACATAAGCAGTATCATTTAGTATTTAGTCTTCACATATCCACCCTGAAAGAGCCAGGGGGACTATTATTATTTCCACCTTATGTATGAGAAAATTGAAACTCAGGGGGTTAAGAACCAGATGCAGGACAAAAACCGGTCTGCTCTTCAGTTAGACCGACTAGATTCAAATATGGTTCTCCTACCTCCTCCTGGACAAGTTACTGAGGCTTTTTGTGGCCCAGTTTCCTATCTAAAAATGAATAATAATCTATGTGATAAGTTGTCATGAGGATAGAATAAATTAATATATAAAAAATGCTTAGAACAGTGCCCGACATAGCAAACGCTTACATTTATCTGTATTATATCATCACCATTTCTCTATTTTTATAACAATACATTTCTAACACTTACTTTAATTTGATATTTTCAAATTCTTTGATTTTTAATGCAGTGATTTCTTTTTGTTTCTCTAGATCTTGTGATACTTTCTTCAGTTTGCTCAAAAGTGAAGACAGAGAGTCATCCTGTTCTGCTACTGTCTGTTCCATCTCAGCCAGACGAATAAAATGCTTATTGGTGGGAACTGGAGTAGGAGATTGTTTCATTAAATCCTATGAAATATGAATAGCCAAGGAAGGACATGTAGAGCTCAATACCATATTTATTGTATTTTTTAATTTAGTTTCTCAAATGATCAAAATGTAACATCTAATCTAAAATTTAATATGCAATGAAAGTTTAAAGACAGAACATTTGGCAATGAAGGCTTCATTCTTTGTATTCCCAGTATCTAGTAAAGTGACTACATGTAGTGCAGGGTCAATGAATGTTGACTGAATTAATGGGTTAAGGCTGCAGGATGTTAATTTGCACAGTTAAGAGATAAAAGGTCACATGACACCTACAGATCAAAACGATCAAAAGAGGTGAAATATAAGCTGAATTGAAAAGATGGAAACCAGTTATAGGTGAAACTTACAATGTGCAGAATTTAAAAAGACAGACTGAGGTCAGACCATGGAAAGCTTTGAGGGCATTACTATGGAGTCTGAACATAGATTTTGCAGACAATGTTGAGCTACTTTGGGTCTAGGGAGAAGAATAATCAGAGCTGTGTTTTCAGAGGACTACTGTGGCAACAAAAGGTAGGGGTATTTCTATTGTAAATAAGAGCTAAATTTTAAATTATATGGTCTCAAAAATCACTAAAAAATAGAAAGTTCTTAGACCCTTACCCAAGCTGTTTGTTTGAATTTATTGAGTGAGCTATCAGCCTGTAGTTCTAATTTATGATGAAGAATATGAAGGTCTTCCTCATGTTTCTTAACAATTTCTCTTTGCTCCTGTTTTACAACAAATCAAAGTTATACCTTAAACTGTGATTCAAATGAATTCACATTCCTAATATCTTAAATATCTTATTATCTGTAATCTTTTAAAATTCCTATGAGATAAACTAAAAACCAAAAACCGTCGAGTCAATTCCAACTCATAGCAACCCTATCGGATAGAGTAGAACTGCCCCATAGGGTTTCCAAGGAGTGGCTGGTGGATTCAAACTGCCTACCTTTTGGTTATCAACCTGAGCTCTTAAACCACTGTGCCACCTGGGCTCCCTATGAGATAGGGAAAGTATAATACCATTATCTACCTACCTACCTACCTATCAATCAATCATCTATATTTAGATTAGTATTCACTTTCCTCAGCACATGTTCGAGTTGTCAAGCCTAGCCTTAGATTATAATTTATTCTTAACTCTAAAAGAATATGTATTCATCACCTTTTAACCTGTTTTAATTTTAGAAAAATTTTACAGTGTTAAATTCCACTCCTCCCCAAAATTCCAGGAAATCTGATTTCCACTGGTAACCAGTGTGACAGATTTCACTCTGCCTCAATCCTTACTTACAAACTTAATTGTCATTTTTTAAAAAAAGACATAGCTTCTTACCCTAGAAGCTATTTCTGATTTAGTCCCTAAGAGAATGACACACATACGTAAACTGTCAGTCTTACTGACAGATCTGTAACCCAATCATATAAAAGGAACAATTCCTAAATAGAATCATTTGAAAGCAAGAAATAAACTACCATTTCAGGGTGAAATAATTTTGACGGTTGACTAAAAACATGATAATAAATAAAATAGCATAACATAATATAACCAAATACCTCTCTGGCTTTTTCTAGGAGATGCTGATATTTCTTTAACACTTCCTCCTTTTGATTTAACCTTGCTTGCATGTTTGCAATGGTTTGATGAGCAATTTTCAGTGTGTGGTGAGACTGTGGTTCCATCTCTTTTCTGCCTAGCTCAGCAATAAGCTTTTCTCGTTCTGCTGTGGCAGGCAAACGAAGCCTCAATTCATTGATTACTTTATCCCTTGAAAGAATATTTTGCTCTGCTAACCGTAAAGCAGATTCTTTTTCTTTTAGCTTCTGCAATGATCAAATCACAATTAATATTATTAAAGTATATTTTTTCTTTTAAAAATGCTTCATCTGAATTTTAGTAAGATTAGTTCAAAGAAAAATAGGAGTTTCACTTCACTTTTCACATCATACTTACAATACACATCTGATATTAAATAAGGTTAAGTTTATTGTACTTCTATGTAATACCACTTAAGAGTTATTTGTATGCATATTTTATTTAGTTATAAGAATATCACATCGTAGAAATGTCCTTATGATAAACATGAAGTTTAATTAAGGCACTTATTTAGATCTTGCAGATTCAGAACCAGAAATGCATGATGTTGTATTTAGAAAGGGAATTTAATAAATCATTCCTTTTATTTAGGTCCACTGACTATCAGACCACTATAAAACTAATCTGAAAAGGTCAGGTGAGTACAGAAATTGGTACTTCAGTGGCCAGAGTCAATGAATCCCCATGATAAAATCTGCAGTTTATTAAAACAAAACAGAGAAAGGCTGTTTACTCTTCAGTAGGATTAAGGCAGATACTTTAAAATCAAGTAACTCACTGCCAATTCACATGAATGATAAACCTAGTTATAATTACTGAAGAAAACCTTAGTTTCTTCAATTACTTTCAGCAGATCGGTACACCCAAAATGACTAGTAGTGATTGAATGGCTAGTGAATTCAAAACAGCCATATCTACTATTCCTTATTGGCTATTACAAGCATTACGGAAGAGAGGAAAAGCAGAGTGGAATTAGAAACAGATACTATTCATCGTTCTATGTACTGCCCTCATAACCATGTATAACTTAGAAAATTACACAAACATACCCAGTAATACCCTAGTTAAAATACAAATTTATGTGGTTACCTCTTCTAATGATTTGCATGTTGCCCGTGTTTCTACGATTATTCGAACATCCTCCTTAATTTTTCTCAGAGCAATCTCAAGCTGATTTGGAAGGGGCAAACAAGGGTCTGGCATTGATCCCATGGCCTCTTCAAACTGTTAAGAATTAGAATTTTTTTTTAAAAAAAGCAGTTGCAACACTGAGAAGAATGTTAATTTTTACAACTATAACAAAACACAAAATCTCCACTTATATTTTAAACACAGAAAGATAACATCAGCTAAAATTACATCTGACTTTAGAAGTATTCCTATGAATTAACATTTTAGGCCATGATACAGAGGCTACAGAAGCATTCATGCCTTTTGTGCTGCATTTAGTATTTCATTTTGTTGACGGTCAAAGATGTCTAGTTGACGTTCCAGCTCTACTTCTCTTTGATCCCAGGCCATTTGTCTTTCTTCATGAAACTGAAAAAAGATAGTCTTTATTAGATATGCACATGCAAACACTCACCAGGCGTATAACAGTCACTCTGCATATATTTTTTATCCTCACAATAATCCTTTGAGGTTGCTATTAATAGTCTCATTTTATGGAAAAAGAAACAAACTCAGAGGTGAAGTAACTTGCCTAAGATCACAGAGATAGATGTGGAGTTAGAATTTCAACCCACCTATCCATCCATTCATCCATCCACCCAGCCACCTATTCATTCAACACATATTTAATGACAGATACTATTTGCCAAGCATTATTCTAGGCACTGAGAACACAGCAGTGAACAAAAGCACGTTTCTACAGCCATGAGGCTTACAGTCTAGTGAGGGGAGACAGACAATAAACAAGCAAGTAAATATGTAATATGTCAGAGGGTGACAAGCTGGAGAAAAATGGACATCCTAAGAAATGCAGTGACAGATGGAAAAAAAAAAAAATGAAGCCAGGTAATCTCTATTGAGGGAATCTTGACGGTAGGATTTACAGTTGGAAAAAAAAAAAAAATTTTTTTTTTTTATGGGGTGGTTGGTTAAGGCTGCACTGATAAAGTATGACATTTGAGCAAACAATACAGGTATCTGGGTAAGAATAATGCAGGGAGAGGAAAAACAAAAACCTCTAATGCAAGCATGTGCTTGATGAACTCCCTCTGCCTCTAAAGTACATACGCTTTTTCTACAGCAAGCTGTCTTTTCCTTTTCCACCAGTGAAAGCCAGTAGAAACTGTAACTGTGAACAGTCAAATAACTAATGCCAAAATTAAAAACCAACATATGGAATAAGATGGCTTATGTGTTGTTCCTTATAAGTAAAACTACTATTACAACAACTAAATAAATAAATATGCATATCTGAAGTAGTTTAGAAAATAAACAGAATATTTTATAACACAATAATGGGAGCTATATTCAATTAGAATAATGTAGTCATCACTCAAGCACTGTTCATATGATTTAAATCTTAACATAAATAAATAAATAAATATAAAACGAAACCTTGTTCTGTTGCACAATTTCTTCCTCTAGACTACTGATTGTATGCTCATATTCAGAAATTATGTTATTCAAATATTTTATTTCTTCTTTATCCTTGACTAATTCTCGATTTAGTTTAAGCTCTTGAAGACGAAGTTCTTCTATTTTCATATGCCAATTAATTACCTAAAGATTTATAAATTATATGTACAAATATAAATGCTATATAAATTATTTCTCCATTGATCCCAATTATTTTAACTGAAATTAATGAACAATATCCTATAATAAAATAAGATATAAAACATCTTTAGTCAAGCCACATGGCAAAGCTTATTTGGAACTTCCATAGGCTCTTTTCTAAGAATATGTCAGATCTTAACATGAAACTTCTTCAAATTATGTTGGAATGGATATCACTCTTAACATTCACTTTCACATTTTCTATTCATTTCACACAGTTATTAAGCACTTACTTAAATTAACTGAGCAAGGCAAAGTAATGCTAGTTTTACTTTCAAAAAATGGAAATCCTAGCTACTTCTAGCCTACAGAATAAGATTCAGTTGCTAGATAACTGTTTTTCATTTAATTATCAAGACGGGATAAAAAATGAATTATATTAAAAAATAAATGTGAATTTACTATTTAAAACAATTTTAAACAGCTAATAATTATAAAGAGTAGATTTCTAATAATTAGCACTATGATGGCTAAAAATAATTACAATTAGCAATTAATATAGGAAGGTTTCTAGAGTTTAAAGCTCTTTCATCTTATACAAATAAGCACTTATATTGAGATCTCTGTTTAGAATCATCCTTTTTTTTAACAACACATATTCAAGAGTCAAAATTCCTAATTTATAAAATCAAAATTAATAAATTATAATTTTGGTCACACACTAATCATTTTTCATAGAGGCACATATTAAGAGCTTAAAATTATTTGGAAATACTGGATTTAAAATCCATGTTTTACCTTTTGGGCCCCCCTGGAATCCTTTAAAGTGCTTATTAACTCTTCTAGGCCTTTTAACTTTAATTCCATCTCCAGTGTTTTGTTCTCCATAGTTCTGTGTTCATTTTGAGAATTTTTCATTTCTTGCATTATCTTAAGTTTGTCATTTTGTAGCTGAATCATTGTTTTAGAGAACTTTTCCTGCTGTGCCAAGGGTAATGCTCCACTAAACTGTCGTCGTAGAGATTGAATTGTTTGGCGTAGATGTTTTGCTCTGTTTCTCCCTTCCGAGCGAGCATAATAGAGAGTCTGCTCTTTTTCATCAAGTTTTTGCTCTAAGCGCAAATTATAAGCCTCCATCTTCTGCAGTTTAGATGTAACTGACTCCAACTTACCCAGAGATGTAGCCTCATTAATTTGAAGAGAGACAATAAGTTGGTGCAACTTGGCAATTAGTGCCTTCTCATCAGACTGTGCCTAATATCAAAAAATATATATATATATTTGTAGTAAATTCCAAATTTTTCCAATTAAACTTATCGTGAATTTAAAATCATAGCTTACTAAATAAATTTTTAAAGCAATGGTACATTAGATCCTATAAAAATCTAACCATGCTTTAATACAAATAACTACCAAAGAGAAAAACATAGAATTAAACATGTTTAAAATCCCAATATGGCATCAAACTAAAGTTGAAATATTACTCTGTTTTTAACCTGCATATGCAAATAAGAACATTAGTATCATACTGATGCAGATGATGTAATGGTTATTTTTTAATCCTAAAAAATTTATATATGAAAACTACATATAAATACAAGAGAAAATATTGTTATGAATGACTATTATTTATCAGCGCCTTAGCTTTGATTAATAGAACGATGAAGCTATAGACACTTAAATGCTTTTCTGGATTATAGCGGGCATTTCAAGCTGGAAGTATTTTTCCGACGTGGTTCCAACTAACAAGAATAGGACCCTCTGGTTGGCATATTTTCTGATAAAACTCTAAAATCATCCCAATATCTAATGTGAATTTAGGTAAAAAAGACACTATATCTATATAGAAGCCATGGTGATGCAGTGGTTAAGACCTTGGCTGCTAACCAAAAGGTCGACAGTTTGAATCCATCAGCCACTCCTTGAAAACCCTATGGGGCAGGGGGGCAGTTCTACTCTGTCCTATAGGGTCACTATGAGTCAGGATCAACTCAATGGCAATGGGTTTAGTCTGTTTTTTTAAAATATCTATAGAAGTGCCAATACAGTACATACCTGATAGTCTAACAGTTGCATTCTGAGGGACTCTACTTCCTTTTCCCTGGACTGTTGTTGTGTATTCAGTATTTCAACTTGTCTTTTGGCAATGTCAGAAATCTCCCTCAGTCTAGGAAGTGATAAAATGTTTCAGGAACAATTAAGCACATTTTCTAAGTTAACACCAAAATTTCTAATTTCTAGACCACTGGAAAAGTCATTAGCTTCCAACACCTCTCTTTGTATAAAATACTAAAGCAAGGTTTCCTAAGCCATGTTTCATGAAACATGATTCCATAGGAAGTTAACAATGGTTCTGTGAAAGACTCCATTCTCAACACCGCATTCTCCCTTGAAAATTCATAATACATAGTATTTATATTACATGTTCTAATAAGTTCTAAAGTAAATAATTATCTCAAACTGGACTTAACTATATCACTTTCCAAATATATACAGCCAAAGAAACTTTCTCCCACACCTTTTTTTTTTTCATGAAATGCTACCAAAGTTTGGTATGCTAGAATAAGGTAATAATTATGTCTGATAAAACTATACAGTTAAAAATATAGAAATTTTAAATTCCTAAATACCCTAGGTGGATTAATGTATGTTTTGATTTATCTTAATTTATAAGTTATCAGAAATGTATAAAACAGCAAAGTAAGCATTTGCTTGCATTACAAAAAAAGAAGGAGCTTGATGGTAATAAATCTTTCAATTTTCCATATGACTGCTGTGATGAAACTATATAGGCAAAGTAAAATGTTAAGTTTCTTTGCTTTGGGCTGGAATAATTTTAGCTCAGTGTGATTGATAAACCTGGTTTTCTCATACTGAGCAGAAGTTCTCATTCCAGTTATATAAATCTTGACTAATATAATAAAAATGAATAATTATAATTTACTTTATTTCAACAGATGAGTTCCATGAAGATAGAGGAAGAACAGAAAAAAAAAAAAAGAGTCCTTAATGAAAAAGGCTGGCAATAACTGATATTCCCAAAAGGACTATTAAGGCTCCAAAAAAGGTGACTGTAACTTTATGAGTAAGCCATAGAAACAATTTTGTACTAATTATTTCTTCTTCACAGATTGCCAGTGCTCCTTAACTTTTTCTACTGAAGTAGCAGCTAATCTCATAGTGATCCTATTCCTAGGCTGTTATCTTTACAAGAGCAGATGGCCAGGACTTTTCCCCTACAGAGCGTTGGAGGGTTCAAACCGCTGACCTTTCTGTTAGCAGCCCAGTGCGTAACCATTGTGCCACCAGGGCTATGAGTTGAAATCAACTCGAGGGCACACAAGAACAGCAGCTAATTACAAAAGGAGTATGAGCAACAAGTATCTACCTGGCACACATATTTACTCTTTACAAAGATTTTGTGTGCGAGGCTAGCTGAGCCTGTTTCCTCATGTAAAATGAAAACAATAACACTACTTCAGGATTATTAGGTGTGACTGTATGAGTTAGTACCTGTTTAGTACCTAGCGCAATGCCTATCTAGTACACAGCAGATGCCGAATAAATGTAAATTAAGTCAAAATCTGAATGCTTCATTATGTTTCTATAGCAACCTTATAGAAAACATAGAAGAGACACTATTACTTGTTTATTAAAGTGAAGAAACTGAAGTTTAAATAAATTAAGTGATTGCTTCTCCCAGAAAAAATAATTAGTATGTGGAGGGTCCAGGCCTCAGAAGGTCTTGATTCCAAGTTCAGTGCTTTCCACAATACTATTCAGATTCTAAAAAATGTAAATCTTGAGAGACCATTTCTTCTTCAATATTATTATTTAACCTTGTTAAATACTAACCTTGTTAATATTATTTAACTCTGTTCTTATAAAAAGAAACCAGTATCAACTGATACTAAGAATATTACCCTTCTTCTCCTATAATTAGGTTTCTTAAAGATAAACTCCAGCAGACACATATAATCAAACTAACTAAAAAGTTTGCATGTACTTACTTTGACACTTCAACTTTTAGTTCCATTTCATTCTTCTCTAATTCTAGAATCCGCTGCCTATCAGCATCATTTACTGCTTTGCTCACACTATCAGCTAATTCATCTCTTAACATCTGTTCCACTTTCTGTGCATCCAAATTGATTTTAGTAAGCTAAGGAAAAGAATCATGAAAAAAATGTTGAGATATATCAACGTTGGTGAGGTTTTCCTTGTAATTTAGTTTTTAGAATACTGCAATCTACTTTGCAATCTACTTTGCATCAGTTCACATACTGAATTGGGTGGGTAAAAAGGAGAATGAGTCAGGAACCAATTTTAGAAACTCTAGCTATATTTCAACCTACCTACATAAAAAAATTTTGTTTTTTGTTTACATATATATAAATATATAGCTATATTTCAATCTACCAAAAATAATTTATATTAGGCAACTCACTAGTAATATCTGAACCTCTGATTTTCTTAACTTGCTTGGAATGCAGTATATTCATTCTATTTTGTTGCAATTATACTGTATCACCTACAAGTACCATATTTTTATTCAAATAATACACACCTCCTACGACTGTTTGCCAAACGCTCCTTCTCCCCCTCGAGGCATTTTTATAAGCATACTATGCTACTATTTTTACAGCAACATGTGAAAAAAAAAATTGGCAAAGTGGTGCTTATGAAAATACCTCCTAGGGGAAGGGCACGTTTGGCAAACAGATGTAGAAGGCACACGTTATTTGTGTAAAATATGGTACAACCAAATGAGATAATAAAATCTTATTAATATAGATTTAAAATAAAGAAAGGTGATATATATGGTTTGGAACATATACTATTTCTCCAGGTAAGCAAGTGAATATTACAAGCATGCTACTTTGTCATAAATTGCTGAATATTTGCAAACTATATTTATTGCTAAGAAGCTTAATGACTCTGATCACATCAAAAAAGTCTAAACCCTCCTATTAGATTATAAACTCCGCGGGCTAGGATTACTGTCCATTTTGTTTATGGCTATAGTCCCAGTCCCCATATAGTGCCTAACATGCAATAGGCACTCAATAAATATTTATTCAATGAATGAATAGTAGTGGAAGGCAATTACATTATTAAGCAAATAACATCTTTCACATTAAATCTAATAATGTAATCTGGTGAGAAACAAGATCTCATTCACAGAAAATATCTGCTTTATTTTTAAATATTTCAGACTTAAAAAGAAATTATTTATTTATTTATTTACACGCAACACAGCCACTATATTAATACACTACTTCAGAGACACAAATAAGCCTCTAAAGAATAATACAATGTCTACCAAGTTCCAAGCTTAATTCTTTACTCACTAATTGCATGAAAAATTTATGATATCGAACCTCAGCAAATTTGGTTTCCAATTCAAAATTACGTTCTTCGATCTGTTTTAATGAAGTCCTTAGGTGTTCATACATTTTTTGAGAATGTTCAGCCCGCTGTCTTTCATTTAATTCCTTCATTTCCAGCATGGTGATTTTTTTTGAAATAGAAACGATTTCACTGTTGGTTACTGATTTTTTGGTCTTCTCCATGTCAGATTCATTTCCTACATGCAACAATATTTAAGTCAATCTCATGCTGCACATATCAAAATCCTATGCCAGATATTTCAGACGACCTATATAAGAAGGCAGTACAGTTCCAGGGAAAGCACATCAACTTCTTGAATTATGACAGACCTAGATTCCTGACTTAGCTCTGTTACGTCCTGCCTGTATAATGCTGAACAACTCATTTAATCTCTGTAGAACTCATGTTTTTTATTAATCTAAAAATTAAAAAAAAATTATTCCTCATAAGATCTTTGAAGTAACGCATTAAGGACTCCGTATAGGAAGTATCACATGTAGGGAATCAAAAAAATAGTAAATATATATATTTTTTTAACTGAAAGGAAATAAGCCGTATGAGAAGAGATGTGGTGAAGCACACGACTTTGTGAATATAAATTCAGTGACTTGATTTTAAAGTCTCATATATTCAAGTTGTAAAGTGTAAAAATCTGAAGCCATACAATTGAGGGATATTTCCAAATATGATCTTCTTGAACCACGAGTATTATTTGGACTTTGTACACATCTAGTATCAGTAAAATATTTTACATTCTTTAGCTAGTTGTTACATCCTAATTTTATATATGTAGTTGTATGGCTTTTCTTTCAATGCAACTCTGTGGTTGAATGAAAAGAGAAACAAAACCCCCCAATTTACCATGAAAACGAATGACAAAGAAGTATCATTAGTCACTTGCCCTTTTTTTCTGGGATGGAAAAAACGTTTACTTTTGCTTTGCAATGCTTTGCATAACAGACAGGCTCCAGAAGTGGGGGGGGGGAGTTGGTAAAGACTTTTTTCCTTTTTAGAGAGCCAATTAAAACTCATATGCTTAGGGAAGTCAATTATTTAAATGAATCAAACAGTAATTCACTTTGTAAAAATCCTTTATAACACCAGTAATGCCCTCCTATTTTTCTAGCCTCACAAGTTCAAGTTTTATAACTGGGTTTTAGTTCTCTTTTCATTCAACTACAGACTTGTGCCTAACGAAAAGCCATACAACTACATATATAAAAATTATGGTGTAACAACTAGTTAAAGAATGTAAAATATTTTACTGATATTAGATGTGTACAAAGTCCAAATAATACTCGTGGTTCAAGAAGATCATATTTGGAAATATCCCTCAATTGTATGGCTTCAGATTTTTACACTTTACAACTTGAATATATGAGACTTTAAAATCGAGTCACTGAAAAAGTAATACACACTTTTTTCAAAAACAAAAAAACTGTCTTGATGCCTACCTCAGTTTTAAAAAGCATTTTACTCTGTTCTGCATGTATCTTTAAAATATACTATTTTGGCAAAGCTGCTGCAAATAGTGATCTTATTGCTAACCACAGCAGATTACCAGAAGAGGCTAAAAGCATTAGAAAACCAGCCCATTATGAAATAGTCTCATTCAGGCAACCCTAAGCACCATGGATACAAGGGGGAAAAAAAAAAACTGCACTAAATATAGGAAGAACACAAAACTCCCTCCACATTCTATACTGTATTAAATTCTGCTGATGCAGAGGCAGGTCACAGGGGCTGAATGAGACAGGTTAGTCATCAAAGTGTTCTTGTCTGAATGTTTTAGACAGAGGGAAGGGCACAACAGCCCAACAATAAGTTCCTGGCTAAAAAAAAGTGAAGAAAGTGGCACACTTAAACAAAGACATAAGGCCAACAAGCAATGAAGAAAAGCTTTTAAAACTGCAGTGATACAGAGCCATGCATGGGAGAGATTTAGGTATTTGAAAATTAAGTAATTCCTATAGGGAATTAAACACTTACAGAAATAAGGTAAAATGAACCAAAAATCTACTAGACATGCATTAACTCTTTTATATCTTAGTTTAAAAGGTATCTTCTTTCATATTCAATCTCTTAATGAATTAAAAATTACATTTCTAAAATTAGCTTATCTTAAAATTCCAAATGTTAGGCCTCTCTAAACCACAAGTGTTAGTTACCAATTTAACCATGAATAGCATTAAAGCCCTAAGGTCTCATAACAAAAACACTTTATCCAAAGCAGCAGATTTATTTTAAAATGAGAAATCACAATGCTAGTGAGACAAAATTGTTAAAATGTCATAAACTAGAATGAGCATTTGAAAAATATGTAAAACCCTAGCAGGAGCCATAGAGATTTTAACATTCTCTGACACAGTAATAGCTCTCTTAGGTGTACATGAAGGTGTGCACTGTGGCATTATAAGCAATAACAAAATTAAGAAAAGCTAGTGATTTAATCACACAAGCACAGTAGGATATTACGTGATATGTACTTTTATATGTATGATGAATAAAATGTGGAAAATATTTTTGATATCTACTAAGTGAATACACTATATAATAATATTTAATACATTTATCATATTAAAGCATATAAATGTGAGCGCATATAATGTAATACAAAATATGTGACAATACTGTATTGGAATTATGGGCAAAAAAATTCCTTTCAAATTTTCTTCGATGTTTTATGTTTCATGTTGAACTTTTAATTTAAAAATATCAAATGATATATATTCCTAATATAACCTTACACATGGTGAAAGAACTCATAATACTATTTTTTAAAATACAGATATTTTGAAATTATCACCAATGTTATAACAATTGTTAAATGGTTCAAAACATCTAATGCTTAGTCACAAATGTTTAACATACATGATTTCACCAAAACTAATTTAAGAACAGAAAATAAAAATTGGGTAGGGATTAATATACGATATTATTCAACTGTCTGCTAAATTAAACTTTCAAGCATAGAGTTAATTTTTATCAAAGTACTTCCTTTTCGTCGGGTATAGAAAAGGAACTTTAAATGAAAAATATTTATTAGTAGATCTTAATGATTTCATACTACCAGAGTAAACATGTACCTAATTTAGTTTCTTGTTCCCAGGCTTGTTCAATAGTGTGAAGTTTTTCCTTGGTAATCTCCAGTTCTTTATTTATAGACTCCATTTGTTCTTTCAGGGATGCATTTTCACACTGAATAAGACAGACACATCACTGAGAAACAAAGCTGTAATTCAGACCAATACCACAGAAGTGACATTGCCTTAAGTTTATGTAATAAGTCCAAAAATGCAAATCAAGTTTTTTATAAAATTAGAAGTTCTTCCCAAAATAACAACAGCATGATAAACCTATACTGTGGTTAATAATACTTTCATAATACAAAATATTATTTAAAAACGAGCTGCAAGAAAAGGATCACTAAAATTCTGTATATCCAAAATAAGGCCCTCAATCTGTACTATCTTCACCTTAAAGCTGTATGTTCTTTTTGGCCAAGCTTGAGTACTCAGGGTTTCACAGCCTTCACAAACCAGTTATTGTTTCTCTCATTCACACAAATAGTTACTGACCATCCCTAACCTACCAGCAGCGACACATGCCGGTTGCTCATGGTAAAAAAAAAAAAAAGGACAAAATTTTGGCCTTCATAAGGCTCGTCATTTATTGCCTATGTGTATGTGTGTGTGGTAGAGGTTGGAGAGAGCGTGGAAGGCAGCAGATAATAAACAGGTAAACAAATAAAAAAATTATTTAACAAGGGAAGATCTAAAAAGAAACACGGTACTGATCCAGAGACTAATAAAAGGATGTACATATAGAGAGTGGTTGAAGAAGGTCTCATTGAAGGGAAGTAGAAGGAGTAGTATTGAGAATAAATCAGCCAAGGAAAGAGCCAATAAATTGGCAAACCCAAATGCTCTAAAGCAAGAAAGGATTTGGAAAAAAAATGGGGGGAAGTCTAAAGCAGGACAGGTTTTGGAATGTTGGAGGACCTGGGCATAGTGAGCAAGAACAAGTGAAGAGTGACAGACACTAAAGTTGGAGAGGTAATCAGGAGCCACAACAGGCAGCACAGGGTGTATCAGGAAAAGGAACTGAAACTTAATTTAAAGAATAATAAGAAATCATTCTGAGCAGGGAAGTTCTAAGCAACCATTCTGGCTGTAATGTAGAGAATAAATTAAAGTGGTAAATAGAAAAATCAGGGAAATTAGTCAAGAAGGTATCGTAGGAGTTCAGATGAGTGATGACACTGGTTTTACTAGGGTCACAGCAGTGAAAACGGAGAAAAAAGGGCACATAGGAATTACATTTAGGAAATAAAAATGACAGGAGAAAGGAATGACTAGAGAATAAGTCTAAGGTATCTGCTTTTGACTAACTGGTTAGATAATAATATATACTGAAAGTGGAATGATTGTGAGAAAAACATGAATTGGCTTTTTCTGAACACACTAAATTTTAGATGCCTATGAAACATAAAGAAACATATGAGTTGTAAACTAGGGTCATTCCATACAGTGGACCAGAGCTCTGAGAAAACGCCAAGCCGGAGACATAAATGTCGGAGTCAGTAGTAAAAACATATTTTAAGCCATCTGTTCATTTAATCTTTAATAAACAGAATGCCTACTATGTGCCTGATATTCTAAGCACTGGATTTCAATGGTAAACAAGTTCCATTCTGGAAATTTTATTTTAGCAGGGTAGCTGGAAAATAAGCAAATATAATTCAATGATTGATAATACGTGTTGTGAAGAATAACAAAGCATGGTAATGAAAGGGAAAAAAAGGGGAGGGTGTTATGATAGAAAAGCAAAATAAGGAAATAAAATGTGGCTTTCTGGTAAAGTGCACAACTACAACCCTGTTCTAGATACTGTAAAATACAGAAGGAAAAAAAAAAAAGGAAAAGAGGGATGAGGACGTTTTAAGTATCTTTCTACTCAATCATTTCTATTTCTTCCAGCCTCTAAAGATAACCCTGTGCTTGCTCAAATTCCCATCTTCTTTCCCCTGCCTGGTATCTTGCTCTTCTGCTTATTACCACTCTCATCTTCAATCATTCTTTCCCTATTAGCTTTAAACTTTCTTTTCCCCTCTTATTAAACTTCATTGGTCACCTTTATTTAAAAACAAAACAAACCCTCCTTCTAACCCTACCTTACTCCAGCTCTACTTCTCTTTTCTTCTACTACATAAAATTTCCAGTTTTTCTATTTCCTTATTACCTACTCTATTCTTTACATTTCGAAATCTAATTTTCATCACATCTATTCTCATGAGACTTTATTCTTAAAAGACATCAATGATTTCCTAATGACCATATTTGATGCACTGTGGCTCTACATCAATAATCACACTCTCAGTTCAACACCTATTAGCTCTAATGCTGCCAAAAAAAGGAGGTACTAAACACATAAAAATGAATAGAGTCCCTGTTATTAAAAGATTTATGTTCCTGTAGAGAAGGCAAATATATAAACAGATATAATGTGATATAAATAGTAGAACTATGTACAAAATACAGAACTAGTATAGGCAGTGGAGTGATTTGTTCCGTTAAACGGACCACAAATAACTGATGGCTTCAGAAAAAAAGGTAATGCCTGAACGAGTTTTGAAAGGTGAATAGAGATTCACTGAGCAGATAAACTGATATATTTTTGTAGGCAAAGAAAACAGCCTGTACAACAGAACATATGAAAGAAGGAATACTGTGTTGCAGAAAACTGATAGTTCAGTTTATAAAACATAAGTTGTGAGGCTTCTTAAAGCAGGAGATGACATGAGGTAAGTAGGGGACTTATCACAAGATGGACTTTTGGGAGCTTCTGATAAGTTTTAGGCTAGGGAGTGACATGTTCAGATTCATGTTTAGGATGATTATTCTGGTGGCAGTAAGGAGTTAAGACCGAAGATAGGGATATGAGCAATAGCTATCACAGTAATGATAAAGAATAAAACTAAGGTGTTGCCAGTAGAAATGAATGTAAGGAAAAAAACAAACAGACCCATTGCCATCGAGTCAATTATGACTCATGGAAACCCCACGTGTTACAGAGTAGAACTTCTACATCGGGTTTTCTTGGCTGCAATCTTTATGGAGGCAGATAGGCAGATTGCCATTGCCTTTCTTTTGTGGCGTCACTGGGTAGGTTTGTACCATTAATGAGAGCAGTTTGTGCCACCCAGGGGCCTTGGATATGAGATGTTTAGAATTATATCTGAGATGCAGCAAGTGTAGGAGAGAAAGAGACACTACAACTAACAGGTCTCTTAATCGGATGATGTATCTGGGAAAATGAGTACATTCAGAGTCTCAAATATATTGACTTTGAGGTAGCTGTAAATCAGCCAGGCAAAGATTTTCTAGAAAATAGCAGGCTATTTCAAAAAAAAAAAAAAAGCCAAACCCATTGCTGTTGAATCAATTCACTCATATCAGTCTTAAAAAAAAAAAAAAAACTACAAATGTTCAGCATTTCTTCCACTGAGAGGTAGAGGCTATGTCCTCTCCGATTAAATATGGGCAGCCCGTGACTGCTTTGAGCAATAAGGTACAGAAGAGGTTGACATTATGTGACTTCCAAAGCTAAGTCGCAGAACGTGATGTGGCTTACACCTTATTCACTAGAACACTAGTACTAGAGCAGTAAGCGGTCATGTGAGAAGTTCAAGTCCTCTGAGACTGTCATGCTGTGAGGAAGCTCAAGCATGTGGAGAAGTCATATATAGACATTCTGGTAAACAGTTCCAGCTGAGAATCAGCCTTCAAGGCAATCTAGCCCAGTTGCCGGATGTGAGAGACGTGCCATCCCCTCTCTGTCCTGTTTGAATTACTCCTGGCCCACAAAACCTATGAACACAATTAAATGGCTGTTTAACGTACTAAGTTTTGGGGGCCATTTTGTTATACTGCAATAACAACTGAAACACAGGAACTAAACAAATTTGTTGAAGTAATTAGCATATATGAAAAGACAAAGAAAATATATCAACATTTTTTTAAAGGTTCAAAATGATGGGAAGCTCAAGGACTGCACACACAATCACATGAATATTCCAGCCATAGAAAAAACCAAACCCATTGCTATTGGGTCATTTCTGACTCGTAGTGACCCAAAAGAACAGAACAGAACCGCCCCATAGGGTTTCCAAGGAGCAGCTGAGGATTTGAACTGCCGACCTTTTGGTTAGCAGCTGAGTTCTTAACCACTGTGCCACTAGGGCTCCATTCCAGCCATAAGAACCATCATATTATTGGTCATATTATTTCCCTGCTCAAAAATAGGCAAAGACTTCCCACTACCTATCAAAAACATTCCAAACTAATCTAGTCCTTCATGAATCTGCCTCAATCCTTTCCACTTAAAACTCAGATACATACCACTTGAAAAAATGAAGTTCTCACTTCATATTTTTCTATCTTTTGCCTTTGCCTGTGTTTTTCCCTCTGAGTAAAACAGTCAGTCTTCTCCACTCCCACCCTATGTCTGCATGTTAAAACTCTTGAAGGCTCAGCATAAACTGCACCTCCTCTGCCAGGTCAGAAATAGCCTCTTCTTTCTCTAAACTCCAACAGTGCAGTTACCTGTATCTCTCTTATGGCATTATCACTTGCTATCTTGTATTCTAGACCTGAGAATCAGAAAGACCACTTATGTTTTCATCTTTAGTATATAGGATAATTAAGCAACTTTAAAATATACGCCCCTAATTGTGTACAAAGAGGAAAGATGAGAAATAGTCTTTGGGAAAATAGATAAAACTAAAAAATACTCATTGACATATTATGTACCAACAATTTCCTTAGCTAGGATTTACTAATGCTACATGGAAGAGGGAAGAAGGCATAGAGAAAGGGAAAAAAAAAAGTTATTATCACATCTAAACATTCACAATTTTCTATAAAAATGAGCATAATAATGTTTTTGGCAAATGTAAACAGTTAACTGACCATGAATAATCCTAGACACTATTAATACATAATGACTCAGGTACTTTTGTTGGAGTCATTGAAAACTATTCGAAATGTTTTGATTTACTAAACACATACCAATAAGCAAGGAAAAGTGATCGAACCAAAAGAATTAGATTTCATCCCACTCCTATGAGAGGATCTTAGAAGATATAAACCCATATTGCTTATGAGCAAGACAAACAAATTAGGAACTTGTTTTACCTACTGGAAAAGGTATGGATATCAAGTGGCAAGAAAATAGTAAAAGGTTCTGAGCCATATTTACAGGTTGTTTGAATGAAACCATGATACTCCACTCTATAATAAAACAAGAAGAGACTAGTAGAGCTCATCCCTGGTCCCGGAAGAGCCATTAATAACTCATCTACTCTCAGCCACATCCATCCCAAGGAACAGAATCCAGGGACCATGAGAATAATTTACTCTGGGAACAGGGGTAAGAAAAAGGGGTAAGTATTTAATGACATGTCCTCCCTTTGACTACAATAACCTATTACCTGCTGCTTTGTCTTTTCTAAACACTTGCTAAAAAGAGGCTTGATTCAGCTAAATTGTGATAGTGGGCTACAGAAGACGACCTGGATGAAGGTGTCCAGAAGTCACTCTGCAAACTATAGGAATTATACATGTGTGTGTCATAATACTCAGGAACAAAATATTTACAATTAAATTTCACCCATAAATGATACCCCTTAAATTTTCAGTAACAGAACTAAATTTTTTTATATTAAAATCTACAAACTCTCGCTAAAGAAAAACAAAGATATCACTGAAGAAGAATGGGTAATATCACAGGGCTTAAGGATTATATAAACTTACCTCTAACTGCTCCAAGTTAGTTGTTCTTTGAACAAGCATATTATCTTTTTGTAAGATGTCCCTGTACTTAGCTGTCAGTTCATTGTATTGTTTATTGGCCAGTTCTAGTTCAGACAGAGAGACACTATTATCTAAAACTTTTTGGAGGGCTGCAATCTTGAAAATGGCCATTTCCTATGTAAGTAAGGATACACTGAGTTATTTTCATGTATTTTCTTCTGGTTAAGCACTAGCCACTTTGGGGAAAGATAAGTAAGAGGGATTTGAAAACCACTTAAAAAACATAAAAGATTTCCCATATAAGAAGAAAACATATAGTAATAAAATTAATTTCTTTCATATGAGAAATAACGCTATTTTGAAATCTTTAATCATAACAAAAATAAAGTAAATCAGCCATACCTCTTATAACTCCTGTCATCAACTGAAATTCAATTAATTTGAGGAAAGCATAATAAATAGCAAGAAATTATATCATTCAGAATGTATCTTTGGACAGCTTTTATAAATTTCATAAAGTTAAAAAACAACTTGCCTTTTTATAGCTGAATGGCAAAATTAGCATTGCTGTAGTCAACTTTTACAGCTTAACATTTTTTGCTTACTACAGTTCGACTAACTTTGTAACAAAAGAAAACTTTATTTTCACACGAAGAAAACATTATTTAGGGAGAAAAAACTTCTCTTCATCATAGTTGTCTGTAATAAATAATATCAAAGTGTTTATGTTATTTGATTCATGTTCTACTTGTCAGCTATTATTGTTATTAGTTGCCATCACAGAGCTATTAAAAAAAAAAAAACACTACTTAAAGGCACTGCAATATTTCTGTAACACCAAAATGAAAAGTTTGAACTTTTAGTTCTTTCCAAGTAAGTTGCTCTGTGATAAAAATTACAGACACAAGTTGAATAAAGACTGATGGATACTGATAAAGAATAAACAAGGAATAACCAAATTTACGGTGTGAGGAAGATAAAGAATTTATGATTATAATCCATTCTGAAACAAGTAATGAGGGACATACAGTAAGTCGGGGATATATTGTTGTGCCAGAAAACAACAAGGCTTGGCTCAAAGACTAATAGATCCTTGTCAAAAGGACAAAAAAGCCAGCATTACAGGGATCTCACTGGCCAAAGTTGACAGAAGAGTAATGACTCCAGGTAACTGAAGCACAATGACTATTTAAAAGTCTAGAAGTCTGTTATATGATATTTTAAAAAAAGAAACCTGAGGGGAAAACAAAAATAGGCATGGGCAGAGGACATCAACTCTGTATTCTGAAGACTGGTAATAAAAAAGGAAAAAATGAAGCATTGATTTTGTTTTATAGTAGGAACTATACTTCAAGACAACCAAATAGCCTGAGCTAAAGAGGAACAGCTCTATTTGAGAAAGCAATGTCTGCTAAGAAATGTAGAAAATGATATAATAAGAACATCACAATTTTGAAACTCCAAGTGAAATAATTGAGTCAGGTAACAATCATCAATGAATGCTAAAGCCATTAGGAGGGTTGACAAAGAATCGGTCAATTGTGTGGTATCGAAATATCACCAAGCTGTTGACTAAATCACTTATTAATGAAGATACACAGCTGTCTCTCTTTTAATACAGCATTCAATCATGAAATGTAGGGCAACCGGACATTACGTCTCATGAAGTGGTTCAATATATAGAACAACACTTACGAAGAACTCTTGACAAAATATTTAACTTGAATCTAATTAAGTCTTCAAAGCTTACTTTCAGTAAATACAAGGGGTACAGAAACAAGTTAAATGACACAAGGAGAGTATCAGACAAATGTGCGCATGGTCTATTAATCTTGTTAGCTGTGATGAAAGTACTGTGGTTATGTAAAAAAAAATCATAAGTTTTCAGCAATGCACACAAATATTTAGGGGAGAAACGTGTGCAGCTTAAATATCCCTACAAGAAACAGATGAAATAATTATGGTGACACATTAATAAATGTTAACTGTTAATCCAGGTGATGACTGTTCATGACACTATTCTCTCTTCTGTGTACTTCAAATTTTTTATAATAAGAATCAAAACAAAAAAATCAGATATACCTTAAATCTTTGCAAGCATCCAATTTTTTCACAAACTTCTACTTCCATCGATATCAATTCACTCTTTTGTTTTCCATTTTCTTTTCTAAGTTGTCGCTCCATTTCTACTAAAGTTGTATACTGCCTTATGAGTGACTTTTCATTCACTTGCAAGACAGTGATTTTTCTACTATTTTCTGCAAGTATTTTTTTCATTTCATCTGAATCCACCTGAAGAGCATTGAGCAGATTCTGCCAAAGACATATTTACATTATTTGTTGAATCTAGCTCTTAGTTTCTTCAGTATTATATACTGATCTTAAAAGTGTTTCACTTACATTATATTCTTTTACTTTTATAGCATCTTGTTGGATTTGATCTTCAAGTTTTTTCTTCTCCTCTTTCACTGTTTCAGACTCTTTCTTCCAGGTCTCCTTTTCACTTAAAAAAACAAAAAAAATACAGTAAACATAATAAAATGCTTTAATTTTAGGAAGAGATAACTCTACATTATGGAAATTTAAAGTTTTCTTAAAACAACAGAGACATCATAGCTACATGGTAGCTGATGACATTAAAGTCCAAATTCCATTCAAAAGGGTAACAACTGAAACTGGGTCTTATAAACGTTTTATTAAATATAGATTAGAAAAATAATCAGTATTTCAAACTAATTCTGGAAATTAAGACTCAATCTGACCCTACTCTTAAGTTTGAATATTAAGTATTTGTAAAATAATTAGGATGCAAACAAAATTAGAAATAATTAAATTTAAAAGAGGGTGGGGAAGACATGTCTGACTACTTTTCTCACTGCCTCCAACTGACTGGCATAAATCTATAATGGTGGCATCGTTCTCCTTGTCACTAAGTGGCTCAGACTTAGACTTAAGACCCAATTCTGGCTAATGAGCCCTGAATCAAAATTGACTAGAAGCCTCTGGAAATTTTTTTTTTTAAACCTATAAATAAAAAGCTATGTGTAAAAAAAATGTCCCTTTTCTTTAATGGGCATGGTTCTGTCCACCTTGGACTCTTGCAGCTATTTTACAACCAAAGTAGAAGGTAAGGACAACCCCTGCTCTGACACACACGGGAGGTCACCATGAGTTGGAGTTGCCTCGATGGTAACTAGGAAAAAAAAAAGTGCGACCTACCCTATAACTCTGAGAACACACTAGCTTTGGGTTTCTTGTTAGATCAGAAAATAATCACCTTCAGTGTTTAAATCACCTTTGGTCAGGTATTCTGATACATACTAAGCAAATGATTCTACAGATTATAGATGATTTTTTTAAAATCAAATGATGAAAGGGGTAAGGAGAAACATGTTAGTTCCCTATGACAATATATGTAAAATGATGATGGCGGTGATGATGAAAGATGCTAAAAATAGCTGACATTTGCGTGGTGTTCATAACATGCCATGTACTAAACTGAGCATTTTCATGTATAACTCACTTAAGTTTCATAACAACCCTATCAAGAAGGTATTCCCATCATGGAATTTTACAGATAGGAAAAATGAGATACAGATAGGTAAAATAACTTGCCCAAGGTCTCATGGCTACCAAATGGAAATGTCTGAATTCAAATCCAGACAGAACAATTCCAGACAATGGATGGGCTTCTAATGATTAAGCTACAACACTATCTAAAAATCTGTTCTTGACAGGTCACCAGTTTAAAAAAAAAAGTAGACGGGGAGAGGCAGAAAAGGAAAAGTCAAATGAAATATCTAAACATCATTTATGTAACTTTAATCATGAACAAGAATATACATACTTATATTTATAAAGTTTTGCTAATACATATACCTTAGATATTCTTTATATAATAAGCTTTGCTGGTGACGAATTACTGCAAATTTTCTGTTATAGTCTTCAAGAGAATCTTCTAAGTTCTTTAACTTCTTTTCTTTATTTTCTATTTCCTAAAAATTGAAAATGAAATAAAAATGAAAAAGGCATAAAATATACATTTTAAATTTGAAGATACATATTTATATTGACAGGATTTTAGAAAACTATATTTTTTTAAAAAGTCAACAAATTCATAAACACTAGTGATCATTTATATAATAGGTAAAATATTTTTATCATATACGACTCGATAGCACTGGGTCCGGGTATAATAACAGTAAACACAAATTTTCAAATAAAATAGTTGCCATAAACACAAACTTTTATTAGTTATAATAGTTACAATAAGTACAAATTTCTAAAAATTTATAGAAAAAAGAAAGAAAGGAACGAGTAAGGTGGGAAAAAAAGAAAACAAGGAAAAGGAGAGATAGGAGAGGGTGTGATTTCAAAGGCATAAACAAAGAGAAAATGAATAAGAAGGGTCTGTTACAGACATGTAAGAGAAAAGGACTAGAACTAAGAGACCTCGTTGTTCACTACTTCCCAATTGTACGTCATTAGCATTAGTCAATACTGAGCTACAAACCCACATTTCTAATGCCACATTTCCATGTAGATTTTTTTACAGATACATTGAATTTACCATGACTCAGACCAAATTATCTTTCTCCAACACCAAATAATTCACTCCTCTTACGTTTGTATTTTTAGTTATACCAGTATCAAGTATTCAATTTGCTACCCTAGAGAACTTTTTCTTTTCTTTCCCTCATCCTCCATGCGTCATCAAGTCTGTGAAATTCTATTTTTCCAGGATCACTGATACCCGTCCCCCTTCTGACCTCCACTATTCAACTTTAGCACAAACTTTCTTCAACTCTTACTATACTAAAAACTCCTTGCCGTTGAGTCAATTCCAACTCCTAGAGACCCTTTATAGACGCTGACTGCCATATCTTTCTCCTGAAGAGTGGCTAGTGGGTTCAAAGTGCCAACCCTCCGGTTAGCAGCTGAGCTAGCTACTATGGCTCCTTCAGAAAATACTAGACATATATTTTAATTCTTCCTCAATCTTTAGTAGTCTAGTCTACTAGATACTAGCAGTGGCATGGAAAATTGATGGAGGATCTATATAGATCTGTATCTATAATAGCAGTATGGATCTATTCTACTACTGGTATCTTTGTAAAATATAACCTGTTACTAAAACATGTTTCTCTTTTGAGTTAGGATTTACTACAGGATAAAATCCATTCCCTTAAAATGGAACTCAGGGTCTTCACAATGAAGTTTCAACATACCCTTACACACTCACCTCTAGTCACTCAGCCCCACATACCCTTTTGTGTACACACTTTCATGTCTCCACTCAAATTACCCTCTTCAAGTGATCTATTTTAAAGTTGAAGAAATTGAGTCTTAGCAGATTAGGTCATTTACTCAACATCAAAAAACTCATCAGCACTTGGCAACCATAAACCAAAACCAAACCAAACCTAGTGCCGTTGAGTTGATTCCTACTCATAGCGACCCTATAGGATAGAGTAGAACTGCCCCATAGAGTTTCCAAGGAGTGCCTGGTGGATTTGAACCATATACCAGCATAAATGCCAAGCTCAGTGCTAGCTCAGTGCTATATGTAGATTCAACATTTGAGGTCAAGTCTCTCTGACTCCAAAGGCCTTAATATTTTCATCACTTTATGCTGCCTTAGGAATGGGAGTCTAAGTATTTGCTTTGTCACTCTGAACAGGCTTTCACACTCCCAATCTGGTGCTCTCTATCTACCATAATTGACTCATACGCTTTTTCATATAAAACTGAAAACAAAACAAAACCAAGATTCTTAAGTCAAATAACAGGAAAACACTATACTGTCATTCAATGCACGCTGACAGCATCCTTATATTGCAAGAAATAAGAGAAAGCATAAAGAGTGCTGAAATTATAAATTTAAAAGTAATGCCATAACATGAAAAAGAGGAAGACCCTCAACGAGCTGGATTGACACAGTGGCTGCAACAATGGGCTAAAGCATAACAACAACCATGAGGATGGCCCAGGACCGGGCAGAGTTTCATTCTGTTACATGGGGTCGTTATGAGTTGGAACCAACTCAATGGCACCTAACAACAACATAATATAAATTATACAATCATATCATGATAAAAGTTTAAGGTTGTCTCATTACCTGACTTAGATAACATAAAAATTTTAAGACTCAGAAAAGTAATAATTAACGTACTTTCTAAATACTAAAACAGGTATTTGATAATAACTCATGTATATTCACCAATAAACCATCTAGGAGAAGACGACAAACATGCTAATAAACAAAAACAATTTTCATTGATTTTGACTAATTTTTGTAATTATACTTATAGTATATATGATATTACAGCTATTCATACTTCAAATGAAATAATGAGAAGCCTCCCTCGTTAACCCAAACCAAACCCACTGTTGTCGAGTCGATTCCAACTCGTAGTGACCCTACAGTGATCCTATAGGACAGAGTAGAACTGCCCCGTAGAGTTTCCAGGGAGCACCTTGCAGATTCGAACTGCCGACCTTTTGGTTAGCAGCCATAGCACTTAACCACTACACCACCAGGGTTTCCTCCCTCATTAGGCCATTCATAATAACATGACATAGATAGCAAAACTAAGAAATAAACACAGGACAAGAGTACTCTTTCTAAATTGCTGATGGACTAACACTTTATAGAGAAAAAAGAAGATATAAAAGATAATTTGGTTTAAAAGTTTTTTCTTGTGATTAACACAGAAAAAGGTTCAATTCTACTTATGACACTGAAAAGCTGTGTCCCACTTTACTCTCTTGCATTGCTTTTCCAACCAGCCATAAATAAAAGTGTGCACCTTATTTACACATCACTCACTACCTTATAGTAAAGGAGCCCTGGTGGTGAGACGGTTAAGCACTCAGCTGCTAAATGAAAGGCGGCAGTTCAGACTCACAAGCCGCTTGGCGGGAGAAAAGACCTGATGATCTGCAAAATCCTTTGGGGCAGTTCTAGTCTGTCCTATAGGATTGCTATGAGTTGGAATCAATTTGGCACACAATAATAATAATCTTATAGTAGCTACTTGTCATCCTACTCATCAATTATATATTTCACATGACTGACATATAATGTCAGCAAGATGTGTGGTCATGTCTCTCATGCAGATGAGTGGAATAAATTGGTTTTAGTCATAGTATTCCATCCAACTTCAAAATTCATTAAAAATATATCTCACTTTTAATATTCTGAGAGCTCAAAGGAATACAGGAAGATTAAATTATGAAACATATCATCAATGGTTTTGGTTATTCACATGTAAATTTACCTGTAAGAGATACACTAAATATTCATTCTGAGAATTAATGATATCGGCACTAGATGGTGCTATCCCATCAGGTAAGTCTACTCCTTTGAAAACAACATTTGATCTTTCTGATTGTCGTAAAAGAGCGGTCTCTTTGTCAAGATGATCTATCTGAAACAAACAATCCAGGGAAGAAAAAAATCAAACTTTTGCAACCAAAGAAAGACACAATTAAAAGCAGTACCTTATGCACCATGTTTTTTTTTCTACTGAGTATCTGGAAAAGTATACATATATGGATGCCCTGCCAGGAATTAATTACACAATAATTTCTACTGAGAAATGTCTAGATATAAGATTTAGAATATTTGTGTTCTTTTTTATAAGATATTTATTTTTTCACTTAATTTCATAAGAAAAATCTAAACACGAGTTTACTTAATGCTAAAAGATTGAATCCAACGGACATTTTCTCATTAAATAACCATTAAAAAAAAAAGTTCCATATTAAACCTAGGTTTCTATGCCTAACATTTTCTTCTATTTAGTGGAATTCTCACCTTTAAATTTGCTTTAGCCAACAGCTGTGAATAATTTATAGCCTCCTTCCGAGCTTCCCTGAGCTCTTGTCTTAATTCTTCATTCCTTCCAGTAAGTTGATCAACTTGGGCTTTCAAATGAAGACTGGCATCAAAGATTCCTTCTGCATTCTTTGACTCTATAGCCTAATGTATTTTGATTACATCGAAGGGGGGGGAACACTATAGTCATAGTTTGAAAAAAAGAAAAGGATCTATCTTTAAATAAAATCGACATTTAAGCATTTTACTATTTTAATTGCCATGCATAATAACAAGATTTGCCAATTTAACTTCTTATTTTTGAATTTAAGTTTATAAAACTTAGTTTAACTTATACCACCTACTCAGATTAACAATCAAGAGCTGTATAGGGAGAGAGTTTTTAAACCCTACTGAAGTTAAATTGCTATTAATTCAAACCTGACAGTTATAAACTTAGGATGTTAAAGGCATCCCTACTGTAATTACAAAAAAAGTATCTAAAAAATACACACAAAAGGAAACAAGAAGAGAATCAAAATGCTTCACTATAAAAATCAACTAAACACAAAAGAAGACAGTATTGGAGAAAATGAGTGAGAAAAAAGGTATAAGACGCAAAGAAAATAAATAGCAAAATGGCAGAAGTGCTTCCTTATTAAAAGTTATTTTAAATGTAAATGGATTACACTTCCAATAAAAAGGCAGAGATTGGCAAAATGGATAAGGAACATGATCCAATTATATGCAAGAGACCAATTTGAGACTCAAAACCACAAATAGGCTGAAAATAAAAGAAAGGAAAAAAATATTCCATGCAAATGGTAATTCAGAGACAGCTGGAATGGCTATATTAATATCAGACAAAACAGGCTTTAAGTGAAAACTGTTATAAGAGACAAAGAAGGACATTATATAATGATTGAGGAATTGATTCATAAGGAAGACATAACAACTATAAACATATATGCCACTAACAACAGAGCACTAAAAGATATGAAGCAAACACTATCAGAACTAAAGGGAGAAATAATTCTACCATTATATTTAGAGACTTCAATACATCACTTTTAATAATACACAGAATATCTAAAGAGAAGGTCAATAAGGAAATAGAGGACTTGAACAACACTATCCATCAACTAGACCTAACAGACATATACAGAACATTCCATACAACAATCACAGAATACACATTTTTCTCTAGTGCACCTGGATCATTCCCCAAGATAGACCATATGTTAGTCACAAAATGAGTCTCAATAAATTTAAAATGATTGAAGTCATACAAAATATCTTCTCCAGCAAGAATGGAATGATTCTAGAAATCAGTAACAAAAGGAAAACTGCCAGAAGAACAAACAATCCAGGGAAGGAACAGTACCAGAGCTCCTGAAAAGTGAGGATAGCGAGGCTGACTCACTTACTTTGGACACATCAGAAAAGACCAATCCCTAGAAAAGGGTATCACGTTTGGTTAAACAGGGGGTCAACAAAAATGAAGGAAACCCTCACTTAGATGGATTGACACAATATCCACAACAAGGGACTCAAACAGACCAACAATCATGAAGATGGCATAGAACTTGCCAACATTTCACTCTAATAGATGAGGTCACCATGGGTTGGAGCTGACTTGATAACACCTAACAACATATTTTACCATACACACACACACATACACACACACAAAATGATGTCAAACTTCTCAACAGATTAGAAATGATGGAGACCAAAAGACTGTGGAACATCATCTTTAAAATGCTGAAAGAATAAAATAAAACCATTCACATGGAAAAAAAAAAAAAAAACTTACATTAACTAGTCTTTCAAGGCTAGGGATAATTAGAGATGTTTCTCCTCCTTTGATATCGGGGTCCTTCTGCATTTCTTTAATAGCTTGTAATATTTCCTTCATACCTTCTTCAAGTTGCTTATTTTCTTCAACTAATTCTCTTACTGTAATTACATATTTTTCTCATTTAATGAACAGATCTTTATTTTAATTTACACCATTCTATACAGATACAGATAAAGAATATTTTACATATAGGAAAAAATACCCATTTGGAAAATACAAATGTAAAAAAACGTTTTAGAAATTAAAATACAAATACATTTTGTAAATAGTTGAATTAAATGGTAAATCTATTTAAGTCATATGCATATATACATACACTATATCATAACTGAAAAAAAAAATCATAACCATACTTGTGCCATAACTTAAACAATGATTTATATCAAAAACAATTTAAGCTGTTTTCTAACTTCATTTTCATTAAAAGAAATGCTCTTATTCATCCTCACAAAAAATTCAGATTCGAATATTTCCTGACAGTGAAAATAGTTAGGCAAACAGACTAAACGAATGAGAGACACCGAGTGTTATACTTGAGAATAGTAAATCAGGATAAAGCAGGCTAGAAAACAGAGAATGTATCAAAGTCCCATGACTCTAAGTACATAAAAATATTTCTTTTAACATACACAGAAAAATAAGAGTAATAGCAACTTACATTTATTCTGAAATTTGGCTATTACAGTTCTACTTCTTTCTAAATCTCTTTCCTTTTCGATTAGTTCTCTTGAAAGAAATTCATTCTAAACAAAAAATAGGGTATAGTTGATTTTCTTTTTCTAAAATATTGCAATGATATATAGTTCTCAAGTTAACAAAGTTTCATCAATTGAAGTATAACATAAGAGAACCAAGTGATAGAAAAATGGCAGCAGTCATAAAAAAAAAATCTGAAGAGCAAAACAGATGGTGATCTTCCTCTCACCTTCTCCCTTTCTGCCCATTGCCAAAGGCAAACAGATACAATTTTTTTTTTTTAGTACCACAATCATCTTTCTTAACAGTCTGCCTTTACACTACCTGTTCTGCCTGGCTTCTATGCCGTTCAAGTTCTATTTCTGCACTTCTATTCTGTGCTTCTTTGATCAATAAATCTTGTGCTATGACTTCATTCTAAAGAAACATTCAATAAATTAGGCAAGTTAATAAGTTCATACCAAATGTGTTGCATTTGTAGACTTTTTTAAAAAATAGAAAGCATATAAATTAGTATTAATGTACAAAAAAATTCTTATAACTGTTAAAGAACTGTGTTAGAGAAGTTATAAAAAAGAATTAATAAAAAAGCAATCATAGGAATGTAATTTGTGCAAAAGCTCACCTGCGACCTAAGACATACTAGTTCTCTCCGTAGCTGTTCTATAAGATTGTCAAGTGGGTCTACCTGAGATAATTTTGACTGTGTGGTAATAGGCACAGAGTCCGGAAGATTAACTTCAAACTCACTTTTTAAACTCTCTGTCTGTAAGGATACTTCTTTTTTTCTTACATCTTCTTTCAAGCTGATATCAGCATATTTTACTTGGGTATGAACCTCTTCATTTTCTGATGCTTCTCCTTGTGATTTATTCATGTCAGTGCTATTATCGTGAATTTGTTGACAAAATATTGCAGATTTCTGCCTAAGTGATAACCTCTGCGTTAAGTCTGAAGTTGTTGATAAAGCTTGAAAAGAATCACTTTTTTGTATGAAACTAGTCTTCTCTAGTGCTTGTTGACTTCTTGACACTTTCTTCAGACAGGCATCAGAAAAAGAGCATAAACGGTCATTTATTTCTTCATAGCTCTCCCGACTAAGGGTACTGACTAATGATTCTAGATTCCTTAAAGACTGTAGACATGGTGCTTTAAAAATCTCTCTGATTGTAATCGTTTCTGGAGTTGAATTAGCATCTTTTACTTGCACGGGTGAAGAATGTCTAGTTAAAGAGGCAAAAGGATTCGCTCCACTTTCTATACTACGATGAATTTCAGGTAAGATTCTTGATAATGGTCCTACGGTCACACTGTCTTCTGGCTCACTCTGATCTGACCGTGGAATACTGAATGATGATCTCCTATGCGGCAGCTCTATTTTATCTGAACGCCTAATCTGTATTCAGAGTAAATAAGGTCTCATTAATCTTTGGGTCAACAGGTTATTTAAATAAGCAAACTTTTTTTTCCTATTTAACAACTATAAAAAAGCAGATGTTCAAAATGAGATAATGGGGGGGAAATGAAAGCATTGATAATAATATTTTTCTTCATTTTCTTTACCATAGCAATACTTTGCTATTTACCTTTGATCGAGCTTCACTAATATTTTTGAGGCTCATGAAATCAAATTTTCTTTCTCCTGTTCTACTCTCTTGAGAAAAGTTTTCAGTTAGGTTCAGGTCCTCAATCATCAATCCTACATATAAGAGAATCAAACAAATTAAAAAACATAACTCTCCCACTATTCCAATTTTTTTAATTATTTAAAACTAGTATCAAATTTTAACACAAAAAAAAAGGTAGAGTTGTTTCAAAATCCTTGATCCACATGGTAGCCAATTATTACAACCTTCTAATCTACCTCATTTTTAATAAGCTATTAATAATATGAGAAACTAATCTGAATTCTTATTTTCTCTATCACCTTTTGTGCAGTCTATGTTAAATGTACCAATAGGTACTAGAATAGTTACAAGACATGTACAAAAAATTAGATGAGAATCATGAATAACGAGTAAGTTAGTTAATACACTAATAAATTACGAAAATTCACCCCTCTAGGAGTTTTTCAATGTACTATGTAGGTTGTAAAGAGCCCTGGTGGCACAGTGGTTAAAAAAATTGACTGCTAACGGAAAGGTTGGCAGCTTGAAACCACCAGCGACTCCGTGGGAGAAAGACGTGGCAGTTTGCTTCTGAAGAGATTTACAGCCTTGGAAACTCTATGGGGTTACTATGAGTCAGAATCAACTCACCAGCAGTTTTTTTTTTTTAATACAGATTGTAACACTAAAGCAAAAACTCTGCTATATTTACAGATTATTATGGACTAGGATCAAGCTAAAAAAAAAAAAAAAATTCCTGCCTTATATTCCTCTTACAAAAGTCACTACATTGGATATTATAAAATTTAACCAATTGTTACCTTTACATCAGGTAAGATAAACCAAAAAAAAAAAAGGGAATTTTTATTCAATAAAACACTACTTTCACTTAGTAAAGGCTAATTTATGGAGAAGATTTTCAATGGCTAGCCCTTAGGGAAACAGAAAATATTAAAAAGTATGAATTATATATTTTATCAATATTAATCACATCACATCAGTCAGGGATGCCTGGAAATTAACAGAGACTATTTTTTTATACTGTATGCTTTCCAAATGTCCACAATTCTAAGGTATTTTTGGTTTGGTTTTGTTTTACTGTTTCAGGTTCAGGACTGACCTCAATGACACTCATTTACGTACTCTTCGTCAGGCCGTTATTTTCATTTATTGAACTTCTAGCAGAATCACAGTAGCATAGCAAAAATATCTCTAACATACAGAAAATTTTAGATTCAGAAAACTCATTCAATGATTCTTTTACAGGTCTGGGATAACTGAGTATACCTAAAGTTGCAGCTCTTTTTCCTCTTTCTTGAGCCATTTGGCGAATTTTTTTTTTCAGATCAAGCCGTTCTTCCTCTAGACTTTCAATCTGCAAAGCATGAAGTATTAGTATTCCTCTTTAGTTTAATAAAGAAAATAGCCATTTTGTCACAGCACTTGCCTCTTTCAAAAGAATCTGGTTTTCAGCTCGGTACTGCTGCTGTTTTAAGTTTTTGCTATTTCTAAATTCAGTTAAATCAATCATTGTCTTCGGTTCAAGGCCTAAAATTGAACATAATAAAATTAAAATCTTTATCAACATTCAAATGTACTTAAAAAAAAACTTTATATACCATGACACAGTTAGCCATCATCATTAAAGAATGTAGTACTTCTGGTGCAGTAATTTTCTAGACATTTGAATTGAACCCAACAAGTTAAAACTTTATCATAATTATTCACGGAAATTCTGACAAAAATATATAAGGACCTATCTTCTCTATGGCAAGCTGTAGTAGAGATACTATAATGTATTAAGGATAGAAGCTTTGAAGCAAAACAACCCTGGGTTTAAATTCTACTTTCGACTATTAACTTCTATTAAGTCATAGAGATAATAATGTATTTGATTTATTTATAGCTTACTGTCAGGTGTATGGAAACCCTGGTGGCGTAGTGGTTAAGTGCTACGGCTGCTAACCAAAGGGTCAGCAGTTCGAATCTGCCAGGCGCTCCTTGGAAACTCTATGGGGCAGTTCCACTCTGTCCTATAGGGTCGCTATGAGTCGGAATTGTCTTGACGGCACTGGGTTTGGTTTTGGGGTTTGGTCAGGGGTATAATAAAACTAATCTAAACAAAGTGCTGAGTACAGTGACTGGCACAAAGTAGTCATTAATATTAATTATCAATTGTATTATCATTACTAGTCAGATGCTCCCAGCACACCTGTCTCCTAATTCTAGATTCCAAGCTATGATCTAGTACATTAAGTTGATGAGAAGCCCGACTTGAGGTCCTGACTTAACTCTGGGCCCTAGTTAAGACACTTTTTATTAAAGAATCAGATAAAAAATTTATTTTTCTTTCTTGTAGAGGAGGCCTGGTGGCACAGTGCGTAAACATTCATCTGCTAGCCAAAAGGTTGGCAGTTCAAATCCACCAGCCCTCCTTGGAAACCCTATGCGGCAGTTCTTCTCTGTCCTACAGGGTCACCATGAGTCAGAATCGATTTGACGGCAATGGGTTTGGTTTGTTTGGTTTGTCTGGTTTTAGAGAATAGCTATTTTTACAGCGAGTCATTTTAACTTTTAGGAAGCATCATAACTGTTATTAGCAGGTATAATGAAATCAATATTTAGATACTTATTTTTGTTTTTAAAAAGCAATTTAGATTGAACTGTCATAACATTCATATTTACTAATTACTTCTCAGAATCAATGGCAACCTTAAAATACACAACCAAAATAAAACTTAAGCAGTTTAAATTGTAAAAGCCAAGTATTTAAAGGTCTGAGAAAGCCTTAAACAGTATTTCAAAACGTTTACATAAATCCATCTGAAACAAGATCGCTCTGCAAACTAAATGAGTCATAGCAATGCCACATTCATGGAAGGAAAAAAGGTTAGCTTCTAATATGTGGTACTAAAATCATAGACTTTCATTTTTAAAACAATGTATTATTACTACTTCTAGCACAGGGGTTTCTAACTGAGCTTTGAAAATCCTCAGAGATTCCACTGATGCCTCCAGAAGGTACACAGGGAACTGGATAAAGCAGTGCTTGAGGCTGCCTCCGTGCTGTTTTTAAGTCCACCAAATCCTCTATCCCATTTCAATCAGAGCTGCTCCGTTTTTATTAGTTTTAAATGTTTTTACAGAAGGATTTATTTGAAAAAATGCATTCACCTATTTATTAAAAATAACAATAAAAATACTTGAAAATCAGATTAGAGTGAACTACATATCTGAAAGATGGCTTACCTGCACGCTCTCTAAGGGCCTCATTTTCATCAAGCAAATCATTGATCTTCAACTCCAGCTTATTGATTTCCTTTGTCAATACTTCAATCTCTCGATCTCTTATTTTAATTTGATTTTTACAATTCTTTATTTCAACAACAGCATCTTCTAAACCATATACTCCCTGCAAAATGCCCAATCTAATTTAAACCTAATGTGATTTATTTAAACACATTTATCAAATTCAGAAATTTATATTCTTATTAAGTCTGTGAAGAAATGCACATATATCTAAAGTTTATATCACCAAACTGTGATTATTACTGTGCTTTTTATAAAACAAATCCAGTAATAATAATAATGGAAAAGGGAAGAACTGAAACTTCTAATACAGAGTCTTAATGATACTTAACAAAATACAGAAATGGTGCAGTTAAGCAAGTCAGCTATATCAGCAGGATATGGTAGTCATTAGTTGCCTGACTTAGTTGTAATCATATTAAAAATACATTAAAAAAAAATACACACTAAGGCTGTGATGACACAGCAGTTTACAGTGTTCCTGTCATAATTGTTAACAAGTGAATTACTGGTGTTACATCTACCTGGTGGCACAATGGCACAGACTGCAAAGCCTCTAATCCTGTTGCCTTACCAAAACTGATTACCTGAGTGAAAAACGCTTCAATCGAGATGGTTTGAAAATAATTCTGCCAAAAAGTAAATGCTGCTTAAGAGTTTGAAAAGTTTAGTATAAATTATCCTTTTATCAAAAAACACTTACGAAATGTTTATAAATGATAAGCAGTAAAAGGCACAGAACAGTCTAACGGTGAGTGATAAGAATGATTCTAAGCTCCTTGATTGAAAAGATAAAAATACATACCGATTCATAATCTTTTAATCGCTTTAGAGCCTCAATAAGTTCTTTATCCTTTTCCCTAGCATCAGCCTCAGCCAGTTCAGCTGTTCTCTCAGCCTCTTCAGCTTTCTCTTCTAAACTTTGTAGTTTTGATTGAATTTTCATATAATGAGTCTGTTGAGAAAGGGTTGAAGCACCTACCGGGTAAAAACCAAAATCACAAATAAATTACACTGCCTACTCATAGTCCTTCAGATCAGTGGTTCTAACATGGGAAGGAGCCCTAGTGATGCATCGGTTACGTGCTGTGGAGAGCTACAGCTGCAAAGCAAAAGGGCAGCAGTTCAAATCCACAAGCCAGTCCTTGGAAACCCCATGGGGCAGTCCTACTCTGTCCTATACAGTCACTATGATCAGAACTGACTTGTCAACACCTAACAACAACAACATGGGAAGGCAGGGGAAGAAATGCTATGCCACTAAACAAAAAAAATTGCCACAAGTCAATTTCGACTCATAGTGACCCTATAGGACAGAGCAGAACTGCCCCATATGGTTTCCAAGGAGCAGATGATAGATTCAAACTGCTGACCTTTCAGTCAGCAGCCGAGCTCTTAACCACTATGGCACCATGCCTCTAGACCTCCCCCTGCAACCCCAACCATGCCTCTAAAGAGCCCTTTAATGTTATGATTTTATATTTGAAAAATAAGAGTTCTGTTTTGGTTTAAGACAAGTTGTAGAGTTTAACAAAGTCTTATTAGCCGAAGGGTTATAGTTGCAAACCACTGCTTTACAAAGAATGACCACTGGGGCAGAGACTGCTAGCTGTCCCTAATGTTCAGCCTCCCTTTTGTCCACCGCAAGAGAACTGCAATTCTTAGCCAGACACATGGCTACTTGAAATAATGACTAAGTTTTTACTTCAACTCCAGCAGCTTAGGTGTCTCCATGTCATTAAGTTAGGCCAATAGGATACAAGTGGAAAGGTAACGTGCATCTTGGAGGAAATGTTTTTTACCAGAGGGGAGTGACTCTTCTCTCTTTCCTCCGTTCTATTAGCCAAATATGGACGTGAAGGTTGAAGCTCAAATAATCTTCTTAGAACATGAGACAAAAACCACATGCTGAGATGGGCAGACAAACAAGATACAGGATGCCAGATACCTGATATTTGTGCAGGTGCCACACCGACCGTGGACTAACTGCATCAGCTTCGTTGATATCAGAGAGAAAAAATTCTTCATACTGTTTAAACTATCATTGTGTGTGATTTTTCTGTCACCTGCAGCTAAACTTAATCCTGACTACCAGCTAAAAAATGCCTACTTGTACGATCTTACCACTGTTGCTAGACCACAATATAATATTCTTATCGCTTTAAAATTTACTAACACAGCTCATTCACAGACTCACCCACAATAAACATTTACTGATATATAAGGTATATATCTATAGAAGTTCTTGGCATACTTTTGCTTCAGAGACTTTTCACTTATTTTCACTACTTAGAGCCACCAGCCTTCAGATACAGTATTTGCATGGCTCACTCCCTCACCTTCTTTAAGTTTTTGTTCAATTATCTCCTCAATGAGGCTTTTGCCTCAGTATCTAAATTACAAACTCACTCCCAACCATCATCACCACATTACATTTGCACACACACAACACACACTGCCTTGCTATTTCTCCTTTATATCTTATTTTTTATGCTCAGCAGTTACAATGAGCATATCCATGAATTTATTTTCTGCAGTGGTGCTACACTGATCAAAATTTTATTCTGCTCCATTCTTTGCTAATTATAAGAAATAAAACAACCAACTGTATCATCAGTTTTCATGTCTTTCATATAACTAATCTGATAATAGAGGATCACGTAATTTTCAGCAAAGGAGAAAATGATAGAAAACGCCTTCTTCATTTATAAACACTGGAAATATCTATAAAAGGAGCACTGGTGGTGCAATAGTTATGAGCTTGGCTGCTAACTGAAAGGCTGGTGGATTGAATCCACCCAGTGCAGTGGTTCTGTGGGAGAAAGAGCTGATGATCTGCTCCCGTAAACATTTGTTGTTGTTAGGTACTATCGAGTTGATTTTTGACTCATAGCTATTCCATGTAAAAGATCAGAACTGCCTCATAGGGTTCCCTAGGCTTTAATCTTCATGGGAGCAAGTCACCAGGTCTTTCTACTGCAGAGCTGGTTTTGAACCACCAACCAAGCACTTAATTATCGAACCACCACAGGGCTCTTCCTGTATAGATTACAGCCAAGAAAATCCTATAGGGCAGTTCTATTCTGCCACATGGGTTCACTGTAAGTCAAAATTAACTAGACGAAACCTAACAACACCAACAATATCTTTATAGTAATTAATAACATTCTGTATAATTTTGAAAATATGATAAAATATAAATGGAGAAGGTTCAATAATATATTTTTTGACAAGACTTTATTTTTTAATCAAATACTTTTGGAACATATGACATACAAAGTAATTTTATATACTTATAAAATATTGAATTACCTTTGTTTCTTTGGAGTTCAGTTTTCAAATCTTCAATAATAAAAGTATTTTTTTCCATTTCTTTTGTATATTGTTCTACTTGTTCAGTAAGCATCTTAATCTGACTATCTCGTTCCTTTATGCCCTATAATATATTTTAATATGTCACATAATACCACTTCATGAACATTAACATACATGTTAATATGTCTGGAAAAAGTAAGTCTGTCTTTTTCAACGAGGCTGTAGGATACAGTTTTTTAGAAATCAAACTATGCTTTTTACTATTTGGTACACCTTAACTGCACCACACAATGTTAGTAACTCCACTCACTCTAATACTTAAAGATGGATATAATGAATAATACTCTGAAAAACAGGAATTCCAGAACTCCTTAACACGTTTGGCTTCTTATGACTCCTTGTATATACTTTTTTCTTCATAATCCACTCAATTCCATCCTTTTACTATTTTGTATCTTTGTATTTTTCCCTGTATTTTCTCTTTACTAAATTTAATTTTTCCTGTCATTCAAAAATACTATCCCCTGCAATTTTTCTTATTCTTCAAATACTTCCCAAATTTCCTTCTTTTTTTGGTTTATGACTAGAAAGCTGAGATGATGAAAGTGTGACTTCATCCTATGAAAGTATATTTTTACCAAAACTAATGTCTTCATTTGGTACAAATTATAAGCAAACTGCTAGCTTATTTCACATTTACACAGCATGTCAGCATTGACCCAGATACAGTATAATAATCTTTAATAAGAGTATTAAAATATTTTAAAATTTCTAAAAGTTTTTGACAAAATTTCTTACGAAATAATTCTCAACTTAAACAATGTGTGTGACTCATAGCTACTCCATGTAAAAGATCAGAACTGCCTCATAGGGTTTCCTAGGCTTTAATCTTGATAGGAGCAAGTCACCAGGTCTTTCTACTGCAGAGCTGCTGGGTGGTTTTGAACCACCAACCTTTCAGGTTAATTCTAACCCTAACTCTAAACTTAATTCTAATTTTTTCTTGGGATTGGATGGTGTAAAAAATTTCAAAAGATATTTTTTAATTTTAAAAAACTTTATGATACTGGTCACGCAGTGGTTAAAGTGCTCACCAAAAGGTCGGTGGTTCAAACCCACCAGCCGCTCCATGGCAGAAAGGTGTGGCAGTCTGCTTCCATAAAGATTTACAACCTTGGAAACCCCAGAATCGACTCAACAACAATAGGTTTAGTCCAAGTCAGCAGGATAGGCCCAGGTGATATAATATGACATACTTCAGAGTTCCACTACCAACTCTGATAAAACTGGTAATCAAATTTTGAGATGGTTTTACCTGTTGTAGAGCCATAACATTACTTTTATCAGCATCAAGTTGGGCATTTTTAAGTTTCTCCCTCAAGTTATGTAGAATTTGCTGATATTCAATAATTTCATCATCTTTAGAAGACAAAATTAACTAGAAATAAACAAAACAACATCTGTTACACAAAAGAAAAACTAATAAGCCATTCCTCATTAATGGTGAATAATATATACCATTAGCATATTTCAAGGAAATACAAGAAATAAAATCCTTTGAAGTAAGAAAGTATCAGCAACTTCAATCTTTCAGTCTTTCTACCTTTTGTGTTTACAACCTGAAGTACAAGTAAAAAATGTTTGAAAGTATATAGCATAAAGCTTTGTTTTTTAACAATTCAATCTTTAAATAATCTCAAGGTGTCAAAACCACTTATAAATAAGAAGTTATAAATACGTCTATACAAACACAAAAAGTTTTATACAATTGATTTTTATGACGAAAACACTAAAATGCCACTGAGAGGCATAAAATATATTTTGAATGAACGGAAAGCCATCTTATTTTCTTAGATAGAAGGACTAAATATTAGAAAGATGTCAATTCACCCTAAATAAAACAATAAACACAACACATACCTAATAAAAGAATCAACAAATTTTTTTCAAAATTTTTTTGTTTTTAAAGAACTGGATAAGTTGTTTCAAAAATTCACATAAAAAAATGTTCATAAGGAAAAGTCTAAAAAAAGAATAATGGGCAAAGAAGAATAGCTTTTGCAGATACTTAAACATACAATGATTAAGATGGTAAAAAAAAAAAATCAATATAACAGAAAAGAGCCCAGATATAATCTCAAATTCAATAGGAATATATATATATCCTACATATATATAATAAAAATAATTTAAAAAAGACCAAACCCGGTGCCATCAAGTCAATTCCGACTCATAGCGACCCTACAGGACAGGGAACTGCCCTATAGAGCTTCCAAGGAGTGTCTGGTGAATTCAAACTGCTGACCCTTTGGTTAGCAGCTGTAGATCTTAACCACTATGGCACCAGGTTTCCATAATAAAAACAAAAATAAATAGTATTAGGACAGTAGGGTAACATTCTACCCTACTGCATCCATAGTTCACTCTTTATACCAAAGTCAATTATATATGCCGCAAAGATTTAAATGTTAAAGATGAAACCAGAAGGCAATATAACATGAGAAAATGATTTTACATTCAGATGCCTTTCTAATTATGACACAAAGGCCAAAAACCATTAAAAAAAAAAAAATTAACTACACAATATAAAAAGAAACACCTCATAGAAAAAAAATCAGTCAAAAGAAAAATGAGAAACTGAAGGAATACATTTGCAATATATATCACAACTACACTTACAGTAATTTATCTTACAAATATACTTATTCATGTGCAGAATAGTTAATATATAAGGATATTCATTAAAAATTATTTCTAAGAGCAAAAATTGAAAATTTTTAAATGTCAATCAATAGGGAGCCAATTAAGTAAATTACACATCTACAAAGAAAAATTATAGACACTAAAAAGAACAAAGCAATACTATATGTACTAATATAAAATAACTTTAAAAGACATAAGTTTTTTTTGAAAAAGGAAAGTGCTGAAGAATAAACCTAACATGCTATCTTTCCCCCCTCTTCCCCAAATTAAATACGGTAAACACAACTATTTATGCCAGGAGTCAGCAAACTGGTCTGCAGGTCAAATCTGACGTGCCACTATTTTTATAAAATTTTATTGGAAATCAGTCTCACTATTTTGTTCATCTGTTGTCTGTGGTTGCTTTCATGCTATCACAGCAGAGCTGAGTAGTGCAACATGGACCACGTGGTCCATAAAGCCTAAAATATTTACTCTTTGACTCTTTACAGAAAGTTTGCCAAGCCCTGATCAATACTACAGGCCTCATTTCTATTGTCACTGTTTCTGTTTAAAATACAGGTTATCTGAGCTTCCAGATGATAACTAATTTCAAATAGCCAACAAAATTTTTGTCAGGCCAGGTAGAAATGATGACTATAAAACTGCTAGCTTTCAAAAAAAATCAGTAGCACATTCACCACTATCTCAGAACCCTTTTCAAAATATGCATCCATCACAACCCTAGCTTCCTATAGGGTAAGGCCAGGGGATTTGGCTGGAAATGGAGTGGTAAGGAAGAAGATAAGTGTATTTTGAAAAGGCTTTCCAAATGATTCTGAGAGATCCCTTTTCTTACTTCCATTCCCATTGAATACCAGTAGTTTGATTAATTTGTCATGGAAAGTAGAGCTGGAAAAACTAAAATTAAACCTGAAACTAATATAACTAATATATACCAGCTAACTGTGAGTTACATTAAAAAAAACTAAATTTTATTTAGAATCCTCTATTTTAGGCAACAGTTATATTTTGGACTTAGGTATCAAAAGTTTAAAGTTTTACTCATTGGTGTTAAAGAGTTTATTCAACTATATATAGGCTCCCAGCCCAACCCAGCCCAGTGCCGTCGTAAATAAGGTAGAGGATTATATTTGATGCCGTTCTTATGAAGAGTTTTTCTAGCTAAGACATATAACTGAAAAAGAAAAAGTCTAATAAAAATGCCATTAACTAGCATAAGGTCTTTGAAGGAAACTAAGACTATGAAACTTAAACCTAAAATACAAAACGATAAAGCCATTGGATCAGTTGAGAAAAGCACCTTCCATTCTTCCACTTTTGCATTGACAGCTACCATGACTGGATCGTCTTCTTCGTTTTTTGCTTTCAAAAGTTCTGTGAGCTCCTGCACCTAAAAGGCAATAATCAGTTCAAGAATTGTTGCAAATTGGTACAATATATACATATTTATAACATACATATATTCACATATACATTACATATTCATATTTATTGAGTAGTTTTGTAGTAAGAGGCAACATTTCATGGTTTCTGCATAGAGTTGCATAATCATTTTCCATTACTAGAGAATTATATTTATAAACAGTATTCTATTTTTAAATAAGTTTAATTCTACAGAAATGAGTAATTTATTGGTTTCTATGATATTAATAACTAATATCACTAATATATTATAATAATAATATATTATTATAATATATATTACATATAATATATACCATATTATATATAGTATGTTATATAATTATATATTATAATCATATTTATATACATTTTATATAATTATGTTAATTATAGTATATATTATACATACTATATGTTATATATAATACATATAATATAATATATTATATTATTATAATTACAATTAATAATTAACGATATTAATAGTGACTTTATTTTAAGGTGTAAATTAAACGTTATGGCCCGTAGAACTTCCAAGTCTCTTTAACAGAAAATCCCATAATTACTAGCTTTACAGGACTGCTATCGATACATTAATTCAAGTATCATCTATATTACTCAGATGACAGGAATTACAAGGTGTGCGTGAGGGGATTACAGAAACACATTTGGACAAATCTATCAGTATGGCAACACAATGCAGTATTAAAACAAAAATTTGTATCCTAAAAAGTTATTTTCTAGCTTCAAATAAATAGTAATGAGACCATATGACACCAGTGTAAATAAACTATTCTAACACTAATTCTTACTTGAAGTCGATAATGCTCATTTTCTTTTTTTAACTGATCCATTACATTATCTGTCTGATGCACAATAGCTTTCATTCTATTATAGTCATCAGTCATCTTCTCCATTTCCTGTACAGACTCTTCTAGATTTTTTCTCATTTCTTGGTTCTGAACTTCAATTTTCTCATTAGCTTCTGTTAAAGCCTAAGAAAGTTAAAAATGGTTAAAATAATTTTTTTTTGAGAATCTGAAATTTAAGCTAAATGAAAATTAAATGGAGTCATAAGTGCCCCCCCATAGCAAAGAGAATTCTTTATATACCTTTAGTATCAATTAGTATTGACAAACTAAATCAAACTAAATGTCAAGAAAATTTTACACAAGAATCTATTCTTTTTAAACAATGCCCAAGACAAGCACATATAAAAAGGATGTATAAAGAATTACAACTTCAAAGATGCAATTTATTTCCTATTTTCTTAGTGCATAGTTGCAGATTTACACTAAGAATTGAAATGTAGGGCTAAAAACCAGATTTATGTTATAATTAATGTTTTATAAGAATCATTGCTCTGAACTGACTTTTTCCATTTTACCTGAATTTCATCCAGATATTGTACAAGTTCATAGTTTTTTTTAGACAACTGTGATCGGTAGTCACTGTCTTCTCCTCTTCTTGATAAAAGTGTTTCTTTCTGTGAATCTATTTGTTTCTGATAGTCAATAATATCCTGACGAAGTTGTTCATTCTGTAGATAGACCAAACATGTTCTATTAAGAAACTATCAAAAGCAACAAAAATTGTCCTCCTCCAAATAGTAATCTCAGAAGATACCTTTAAAAGCCCAAGGTTTCACCACCCTGAAAGGCTCACCTTTTTCTTCAGACGTTTGTTCTCCAGAAAAGGACAGGAAAAGGGTAATTAGAAATGAGAAAGGCAATATATAATTAAAAATAATAACATAAACTAAAGAAAGCAAAAATGAGAAATTTTAAAAAATGAAATATATTATTTTGGATAACCAAAGAAAGTAAGAATAGCAATTATCAGCTAAACCAAAGAACACTCTGATTATGTTAAAAAGATAAGAACTACCAGGATAAACAATGGAAAAACATTATTTGGCTCAGAAACACCAAATAATCAGAGTTCATATGATTTCATAAGAAACAGAAATTTTAAAAGAATGCTGGATAAAATAAGAGAAATAGGAACAGAAATTCAGACAGATAATCAATTAGTAAATTAAAGAATGCCTTACATAAAAAACAGAAAGCAAGATTTACCCATATAGACTAAGAGATGAATGTACTTACTGGCCTCACCTTTCAATATATTTTCTATATCCCTGAGCCAAAGTCATATCATACAATCAGTCCGTTTAAAAGATCAGTCACTTAGAAGATTCCAGTTCTGGTTACAACACAAATTTTTGAAAACATTTTTAACAACTATTTTTGTTGAACCACCACCACAACTAAAATTTTTTTTTACCAACCTCTCTTCTTAATTTGCTGTTTTCATTTTCTGCCTCCTCATTTCGGAGAGCCAACTAGAATTGTAAAAAATAAAATAAGATAAAATTTAGCAGCAGTTCAAAATAAAGCCAGGTTTTTAGCTACTCAATTTGAATTTTAAATCCTCTCAAATAAAGCATAGAATATTTAACTAAGAACTTCATATCTATCTAAGGCATGACTAATAAGCCACAACTTCTTGAACGCTAATTAAGAATTAGAAAAGATCAAACAAGTTTAAAAAAAATTTTTAAATTCTAAGTAAAAGACATAGAAAAAAATCTTTTTAAAAACCTGAAAAACTGAGTAGTTTTTCTGTCCAATACCCTTATCATTTCACTAATCTTCCATGTCAAGTCTAGAATATTTTTTGATCTAATTATGTATTAAATTATTTAGAAATATAAGTAAGTATCCCATAATGGTTAAAAAGCAATCTGAAATCAGACTGCCCCTAGGTTTATATCTCTTGTCCACCAATTTCTAGTACAGTGAGCTCATTTAACTTCTCTTAAATTCAGTTTTCTCATCTCACATATTGACAAAAAACTAAATACACACATATATAAACAAAAACCAAACCCACTGCTGTTGGATCACTCATAGTGACCCGGTAGGATGGAGTAGACCTGTCCCACGGAGTTTCCAAGGCTGTAAATCTTTATGGAAGCAAAATCCCCACGGGGTAACTGGTAGGTTCAAACCAACACACACACACACTCCTTAGTACAAAGCTCAGTAGATGGAATAACTAAAAATTATGAAAAGATCTTTTTCACATATAAAAGTCATTTTTGACTGTTATTTCCCCAACAGGAAAATATTATTATAACCATTATGATAGTCTTTTCATCTATTCTCCAAACCCCAGTCCTCTTATGACTTTACATTTTCCTCACTTTCCCCCTTATTCAGAGAATAGACAGAATCGCAATAGTATACAGCTATGGTGGCGCAGTGATTTAGAGCTCTGCTGCTAACCAAAAAGTCTGCAGACCAAATTCACCAGATGCTCCTTGGAAACCCTGGAGCCCTAGTGGCACAGTGGTTAAGAGCTTAGCTGTCAACCAAAAGCTCAGCAGTTTGAATTCACCAGCCGCCCCCTGGAAACCCCATGGGGCAGTTCTAACCTGTCCTATAGGGTTGGTATGAGTCAGAATTGACTTGACTGCAACGGGTTTGTTTTTTTTGTTGTTGTTTTAAAACATATTTGAAAGTCTGTAATAACCAAATACAATGTCTGATCCTTCACTGGATCTTGGATAATGATGTGGGAGGGGGGTGATGGGCCTATCTAAGGCATCGTTAATAGAGAAAATCTGATTACAAACGAGATACTAGATAATAGTACTGGCTCAGTATTAAACTTTCTGAGTATGATAATTATATGTGGTTATGTAGAATGCCCTTCTGTTTTGGAGACATGCTAAAATACTTAGCTATTAAGCACCTTGGTATCTTTAATTCTCAAATTGTTCAGCAAAAAATAGAGAGAAATATACCTATGTAGAAGGTACAGAAAGATAAAGCAAATGTGGCACAATGTTAACAAATAGGGTATATCAGAGTTTGTTTTACTTACAACCTCTACAAAGGCATGAAATTTTTCAAAATAATAAAAAGTTTAAAGTTCATAATAAAGTACAAAGTGCTATACAAATCTTAGAAGTTTGCCTATTATTATTATCATCTGGGAATTAAAAAACATTCTCATTGTTTTGAATTGAAAAGTTTTAACAAGAACAGGGAGTCATGAACTTAACTCTGAAGCATTCTTAGTATCTTAAACACCACACTTTCTGTATGTTTCTCCTTCCTATGCCTGTTCTTCAAAGAACCTCTTCCTCTTTCATTCCTTTATTAGACACTTATCAGAGATCCACCTTATAATCAATCACTCTGGATAATCTCTTCTTTCACAGCTTCAGCAGTATCTATGCTGATGACCCACCAATCATGTCATCCATGTAAGTATCTCTCATGAATTCATGATCCACAGGTATCCTTTTTTGGGTATCCCCACAGGGACTTAAATCTTGACATGTGCAAAATTGAAATAATAATCTCAGACTTTTCCAAACTCCTCTTGTGTTCCTTCTTAGTAAGTGGCACCATCTACCCATCCGGTGGCCCAAGCCAAAAAGTTGGTGGGCCCTATTTCTCCCTCTCCTCTCACAACCAATCAATCACTACAACCAATTGTGTCTACATCTCTCACATATCTCTATGTCTCTTAAATCCCTCGTCATTAATTAAGCCATCTTTGGCACTTGCCTAAATTAGAAAAAATGTCTACTTATCATCTCCCCAGCTCCAGTCTCAGCCCCCTTCAACCCATCCTCTATGAAGTAAACTTTTAAAGTGTAGATCTGATCATGATATCCTTGTGTTCAAAATTTTTCATTGGTTCCTTTTAGAAAATGGACCAAACTCCTCACAAACTGGCCCTTGCTTAGCTCCCCAGAGAATGTTGAGTGTTAAAATTGGAAGGCAGTACTGTACAGTAGTTAAGAGCACAGACTCCTGGGTCTGATTGTCTGGATTCAAAACCAGGTTTTACCACTTATTACCTGTAAAACTAAAGGCAATTACTAACTCTTTCTGTATCACAGTTTCTTCATCTGTTATATCAGGCAAATAACATCAACTTCATACAATAAGTATCAAATGTAGAACAATGATTTAATGCATGTAAATTACGTGGCACATAATAAACCAAAAAAAAAACAAAACAAACCTGCTGATCTTTTGATTAACAGCCAAACACTTAACCACTGTGCCACCAGGGGCTCTGGCACATAATAAGGATTCCATAAATGCTAGCTATTTTATTCTATATTCCACCCAAGATGAATAACTGTAGCTCCCTGAATATACTATATCAATTCTTACTTCTAGGTTTTATCAAATACTGTTATCTTCCACCCAGAATGCTTTTTCTTTAACCACCATGTATACCCCATTCTCCCTGCAGGGCAAACTCCTACTTCAGGTCTCAGATTACAGATCGCTTCCTGAACCTCGAGAATGATTTAGGTATCTTAGGCAGAGTATCCCAATGTATCCTGATACAGCCTCAGAGTATCTTGTTATCTCTATGTTAACACTTGTTATTAACTATGAATACCCTTAAGAAGAAGAATGTACTAGCCCCCAGTATCCCTAGTATCTAGCAGTTATCTGGCATTCTGTAAATATCCAGTAAAACTAAATGATTGTGTGATGGTTAAGGTTATGTGTCAACTTGGCTAGGTCACGATTCTCAGTGGTTTGGCAGATATTACATAATCATCTTCATTTTGTGACCTGATGTGAGCAGCCAATCAGTTGAAAAGGGAGTTTCCTTGGAGTTGTGGCCTGCATCCAATATATATGGATGTTGTGGCAAAGCTTGCTTTCTCTCGCTCCTGCATTTGATCCTACATTTGCTTCATCGTCCTCTGACTTCTGGTTCTTGAGATGTAAGCCAGCTGCCTGCCGCCTGACCTGCAGATTTTAGGTCTGTCAGCCCCTGCTACCACATGAGTCAGGAGAAACTGCCAACCTGCCACCTAATCCACAGATTTGGGACTTAGCAGCCTGCACAACTGCATGAGCGATTTCCTTGAAATAAATTCAAACGTATTTATGCAGTCATGGTGGTACAATGCCTAAGAGTTCAGCTGCTAACCAAAAGGTCGGAAGTTCAAATATACCAGCTGTTCCTTAGAAACCATACAGGGCAGTCCTATTCTGTCCTATAGGGTTGCTATAAGTCAAAATAAACTTGATGGCAATGGGTTTATTTTTTTTATTTATTTTTGGTTCATATATATTTATATATACGTTTCACTAGTTTTGCTCCTCTAGAGAACCCAGCTTAAGACAGACTGGTTAAGGGCAAGGTAGGAATTGCCAAAGCAACTCATACCCACATTCCATCTGAAGGAAACTAGCAGAAGAAAGGCATATAGGACATATATTCAAGTATAAAAGTAGTAGTCTAAGACATGAATAGACAGGGTAGCTGTGATTCATCACGGGTGTGTGGTATGAATGATGAGAAATCGACTGACACATGGACTAGACAGATGACGATAGTACAGAAAACCACATACATATCCCCCTATGAAATTCTGTTACTGTATATGATACGTTGGAAATTTAATGATTACTAAGAAATCTATAGGTCCATTAGGTTTTGCTGAGTCAATGAAGGAAACCCTGGTGGCGTAGTGGTTAAGTGCAACGGCTGCTAACAAAAAGGCTGGCAGTTCGAATCCACCAGGCACTCCTTGGAAACTCATTGGGGCAGTTCTACCCTGTCCTATAGGGTTGCTATGAGTCGGAATCAACTCAATGGCAATGGGTACAGGTACGGAGTGAACAAAACAGACAATCCTCTAAGAGCTAACTCCTAACCTTCAGGTGGCATTAACCCATACTTTTTCTACTACAAAAACTGAGAATAAAAATGAGATAGTTCATTTTTATATCAGTTTTCTAAATCATAGAACAAAATTTATCAAGAATGGGAATACTTCTCCTCACAAATCAATTTATGATACCAAAACAAAACCAAATCCATTGTCGTTAAGTCAATTTTGACTCATAGCAACCCTATAGGACAGAATAGAACCGCCCCAGAGAGTTTCCAAGGAGCACCTGGTGGATTCGAACTGCTGACCTTTTGGTTAGCAGCCGAAGCACGTACCCACTATGCTATCAGGGTTTCCCAATTTATGATAGATACTGTTTATATGGAAACCCTGGTGGCGTAGTGGTTAAGTGCTACGGCTGCTAACCAAAGGGTCGGCAGTTCGAATCCTCCAGGTGCTCCTTGGAAACTCTATGGGGCGGCTCTACTCTGCCCTATAGGGTCGCTGTGAGTCGGAATTGACTCGGCAGCACTGGGTTTGGTTTTTTTTTTTGGTACTCTTTATATGCCAACATTTATCTCACATACACTGTTGTTTATTTAGTTAATATTTATTACCCTCTGTTTCTGAGAGAACAACAAACAATATAAAACTATAAGTACCTCATAAAACAGTAACCTAAAAGACACAAAGGTAGAAGAAGCTTCTAGGCACCAAATTTTGTACTAAGTTTAATGGCAGCTAAGACAAGATAAACATATTATTTTCTGATAGGAAATTTACCTACAGACCAATTTTTCCTCAAACTGAATTTAAGAGAACATTGTACAAATTATTTTACAAATTACAAGGAATAATATAAGAGGTAATAAAAAAAAAACTATGCTTATGTAAAAGATAAAACGTCATGATTTTAAATATCAATGAGTTTACAAAATCCTGGCATTAACTAAATTTTTCAAAAACCCATATATTACAAAAAGTAAGGTATACCCAAAAATAAGGAATTTCATTGACTAGTATTGAATACGGAGCCCTGGTGGTGTACTGACTAAGAGCTTGGCTGCTAACCGAAAGGTTGGTAGTTCAAATCCACCAGCCACTCCTTGGAAACCCTATGGGGCAGTTCTATTCTGTCCTAGAGAGTCGCTTTGAGTCAGAACTGACTCAATGGTACCTAACAACAACAACAGTATAGAAAACTCATTAAAACATGAATTTCTAAATCTACTATTAGTATAAAGATATTAATACAAATAAATACAACTTTTCACCCCAAAATAACTGCTTACTTATGAATGTCTATTAATTTCTTCAGAAAAAGAACATACTCGAGACCAATAATCAAGACCCAAGCATGAATTTTATACACGCTATTCTAATGTCCTAAGAAAAATGTACCTCGAAATATAAACTCTCCAAGTCATACTCACCAGAAGCACCTGGTCTATTATGTTTTGAAGATATAATGATAAAGAATGATATAAAACCTTAGAGATAAGTGTAGCACACAAACATAAAAATTGATACTATTGCATAACTAGGAGTACTATTTAGGTAACTTGAACAGATAAGAGTTATTAAAAAAAAATGTGCCTTACTTGTTCATTAACTTTCTTCTCTTTATCCAGTTCCTTTTCCATGTCCTCCAATTCTCTATCTTTTTGTTCCAATTGCTTTTCAAGTTGGCGAATTTCATCACGTAAAAACCGAGTATCACGTCCACCTGCAGCCTGCTGCGCCATCTTAATGTAACAGAACAAAAATATAAATGAATTCCATTCTATTTGGAGATTCACGTGAATCAACAACAAGCAGATAACTATCTTGACTTTAAATTTTTATTATACTTCAGCAGCAAATGTTTAAAATGATATTAGTTTAATGACCATTTTTTAAAATTTAGCTTATTTTAGCTTTAGTTCAAAGGCTGACAACCTCCTAAGTTTGTCCTGAATCACCCAGAGCTACAAAGAATTGACTGACCATCAATCACTCAGGCTCAGCTATAGTCACTGAGCCATAGGGACCACACTAAATGGCAAAGGCTTATAATGTAGGTAATAAAATATTAAGACTTTTCCTAAGTCTCAAAGTTCTAAAACCAGGGTAAATACCAACAGAGCCTCTGCCTCAGTTACTGAGGCTTTTCAGTCTTTTTAACCTGCCCTTCCTCCACCACTCACATCTACCTTCATACTAGCACTATTTAGACCAGTGCTATTCAATAGAACTTTCTGGACTAATGGATATGTTCTCTGTGCTGTGTCCAGTACAGTAGTTAGTAGCTACATTTGAATATTGAGCTTGAAATGTGGCTGGTACAGCTGAAAAACTGAATTTTAATTTTAATTAATGTAAATGTAAATAGCCATAGTGGTTAGTACTACCGTATTGGACAGCCTGGTTTTTTATTTTATTTTATTTTTTTTTAATTCTGTAGTCAACTAAATACATTTTACTTAATATTCTTGTTAATTTGGGCCACAGTCCAAAACACCAAACTCTTTGGTCATTCATTTCACATTCTTATCTTCACCCTGTAGCTGTGTTACTCCCCTACGTTAATCCAACTTTTTTCATTCTTTCCATCTCCTTCAAAAAGTTCTTCATTATGCTGTTTAAAATCTTCCAAGAAAAATTATTACTTTAAAACTTCGGCCTCTTTACATCTTCCCTCCTATCTCCTTGCTTTGACTGTTATTTGACTCTTTGAGGATACTGATTCCCTTGGAACTCTTTCAAATGGAAGCCCCTCATTCTTTCATACCCCACATATGACCTAGATTCATCTTGTGACTTCCAGACTATCATTGCTTCACCATTCTGTAAAAACTCTAGTTGCTTTGAAGCTCATTTAATATGCAGCTATCTCAACTGGCGTAGTGGTTAAGTGCTAAGGCTGCTAACCAAGAGGTTGGCAGTTTGAATCCGCCAGGCGCTGCTTGGAAACTCTATGGGGCAGTTCTACTCTGTCCTATAGGGTTGCTATGAGTCGGAATCAACTCGACGGCAGTGGGTTTGGTTTTTGGTTTTTGATCGCAACTAACTCTACCTACTCTAGTCAAATTCCCAGTCATTTCCACTTCCCAATCATTCCTCCTCAAAATTCACTGACAATTTTGGCAGGTGGTTCACACTCTTCCTTCCAAAAAAAAAAAAAACACTGAGTCACTTTTGAACTGCCCACAGGGTTTCCAAACAGATTGCCCTATCTTTCTTCCTATGGAACAGCTGATGGGTTTGAACTCATGACCTTTCAGTTAAGTAGCCAAGTGCTTTTAACCACTGTACCACCAGGGCACCTTCCATTAAAAGCCCCACTAAATAATATCCACATCCACATAACTTTCATTCTGGTCTCTTTTCTTTTTACTTGTTTCTTGAATTCCCTCAGCCTCCTACCCTCATGCCCACACTGGGACCTTATCCAAGCAGGAACATTCTATTATTCACACTGTACTGGCCACCTGTCCTCTGTCCTCACAGATCCCTCTAATCCCTTCATTCCTCTTCTCCCTCCCTAACTTTCAGCATCACCATCCCCCCCTCCCCTCCAATTTTGACTTGTCTATTCAGCTAAGATTCCATAATCACTACTTCACTTACTTTCCCACCAACATCTTCAACTGCCCTACCCTTCTAATCTTCTATGCCAGCTGCCTGGCTAAACACTAATACAGAATCAATCCAACTTCATAATTCATTTAATAAATATTTACTCAGATTGCTTGGCATTTTCCTAGGAGCTGGCTATACAATAGATAATAGGAAATAACTTGTCCAAGTTCAGAGAGTAAACAAGTTAAAAAAAAAATCAGGATTTGAACTCAAATCTAACTTCAGATCTTCTACACTCCCTATTCTCCATTATATATATCTCAAGCCTCACTGCCTTCCTTTAAATTTTGACCGCGCCATCTTCTACCCTTAGTTTAGCAGATGGCTTTTTTTCCAACATCTCAATTTCCAGGCACTAAACCTACAAACATAAAAGCTTCAGTACACATCCATTCTTCTTATCATCCTATTACAAACGAAGAGAGTTCATCCTCCTTTCAAAGACTAATTCATTTGTGTTCTTCTTACCTTCCTACCTTTTCAAGAATCTCAATGCATTCGGTTCCTCAACAACACACTTGTCTTTTGTCTCTTGGCTTTCTCAAAATCTACTTCTTCTACCATACTGGTCTGTCACTATTCCCCAAATTCCCACCCTAACTTACTTCACCCCAGTTGGTAACCCTTCCATATATCTCTCTAGACTGTAGGCTCCATGAGGTCATTGACTATTTTTTTGTTCACAATTGGATGCTCAATCCTTAGTAGAATTAAAGGCATCTATAAGAGGCGTGCAATATAAATACTGAACAAATAACCATTAACACAATGTCATCTTAGGATTTTTTTTCAGCCAACAACAATCAAAAGACTTAAACGCAATAATTCAAAATAATAAAATTAATGACAATTATACGGAATAAAAAAGGATATACCTCCAGTTCGTTTTCCAGTTTCATCAATTTACTTTTTAATTGATTTTCTATTAAATAAACCAAGAAAACATTTCAGTTGGTTAGATTTACCTCGAATTAAACTTCCAAATGAATTTCAATAAAATAATAAAATTAACTCTTTTAAAATTTAAAATTCTATATGGATGGTGATAACAAAGTAACATAAAAGTAACTATTGTGTACTGTACCCACAAAATAGGAGTTCTAGAAAATTATCTTTAAAAATAAATCAAACATTCACATTTTATAGAATATATTAGATTTCATTTTCTAGTGCTTACTGAATAAATGGAATCTATTTTTTTTTTTTTTTTTTTTATTTAACATCATAGTTAACCTCTCTTCCCAGGCACTTACCAAATTTTGCTTGCTCTTCTCCAGCTTTTTCAACTTCTTCCAATGCTAGTTCTACTTCTTGGGCTTTCATCTAAACATTAAAAAAAAAAAAAAAAGTTATTTCAGTGTCTTAACACTAGCTATAGCCACTAAGAATAAGGATTTTGTTTTATTTACCATCCTAATTCTCAGTGCCTTCAATGCCTAACACATAGAGACATTCAGTAATTATTTGTTGAATGAATACATTAATGATTTTCTTATTGAAAATTATAGTTTCGAGATTCTTACCAGTTGGAAACACATTTGAGTCTTCTTTTTCCCTCAAGATTTATGTCAGTATTGCAACTTTTTCCTTTACAAATTTCTTTACTACTTCTTTTTTCAATTTCAGTTCTTAATTCTAACCCATTGTGTTATGTCTAGCTTCAGCATCAACTCCCTTCAATTCATCCTATGTACCAAACCCAGTTTATCCTTCCTAAGGTATATTTTTGCATCAATTGTGGTTCAAAAATGTCTAATGGCTCCTCATTGTTGATAGTTTAAAATATATCTTTAGGTCTTCCATAGCCTATAAGAAACTATCCACTAATGTCTATTTCCTCTACAATCTGCTACATGCTTTCTGCGGTTATCTCCTTCAATGTAAAGAATAAGCATATTATCTATTCTGCCTTTATTTACAGTAACCCCCAGCTCTAGAATGCCCTTGCCATCTTACCATACCCCTCTACTTTCCTAAGACTAGTTATTATCCTTTATTAGATTCCCTCAAACTTTTAAATCTCTCCCCCTCCTAACAAATTCCCATAGCAGTCATTGTCTGCATTATTCATTTGCACCTCAGCACATACTTACTTACCTTTAAACATACTCATTGTTTCCCCTATACATTCTTTTAGGAACATTACAGTACGAAACTGCAATGTTTTACACACTGAAGGCTCTCAATCACATGGAGATATTTTTGAGTGGCAATTTGTTGTGTTGTTGTATGCCATCGAGTTGATTCTGACTCATAGCAATTTAGATTTCACAAAGTACTTTCACAAAGATCATCTTATTTAAGATAGTAAAAAGTATTAAGCCTATTGGATACAAACCTTCATTAGGGACTGAGTAACTCTGAAAAGATGTATCAAGCTTTCTTGACTTTCGCTTTTTATTTCATTTATTTCCACCTAAGTAAACAAACAAACAACTTTAACCCTTAATCAAAATACAAGAACTCTTCCGGTTGCACCATTCAATGATGTCAGTGACAACTTAATCATACACATACATAAACAACAAAAAAAAATGTACATCCATGTGTTATTTATCAATTAAGCACCTTGGATAGAGAAATCAACAAATTATCTGCCAGTTCTTCTTGCCGAGGCAGGTCATCTGGGTCAACTTTCATTATATCTTTCCAGTTTATATTAGGTGGCATGTTGAATTCTTTCACCGTGCTTTACCTTCTGTAACAAAACCGGAGTATCAGATTTTCCAAAGTAAACAGCATTATTGACTCACTATAACTGCCTGAGCTAGTTAACGAAGAGCTTTTGCTGCTTAACTGCAAAACAGTTAAGTAGGCAAAATAACCCTGATCAGAACTACAGCAGACGACTAACGCAGTCAGAAGAAACTCTTGTTCCTGCTAAATAAAATATGGCAGCTTTCTGGCTAAAACTAATTCAGGTCGAGGGTAAGATTCTGGGTCCTCTGCCTCACCCTCTCCTACCACCAAAGCGCGCGCACATCCAAGGGTGCTAAGCGCAGAGGTGCAGTAAAGGCTAAAAAATGACCCCTGGCTCGCATTAGTAGTAACTGGGTACAAAAACCGCGTAAAAAAAATTGGTTACTATGAGCGCAGATGGACCGGGGAAACCAGGGCTGAAACAAAAAGAAGGCAAAAGAATTGCAGACCAGAGGTAGAAGAGACGGGGAAGCTGAGCTGTTGCAAATGGGCCCTGAGGCCAAAAACCTATGCAGAATTGTAGCTCCCGCTCACCGGGAGCCACCCACCTAGACCAAGCCTGGGATCCACCAGCGGCCCCTCATTTATCGCACGCACCAAACCGAGCCCCGCTGCCGCGCCCCGATCGCTTCTCAGCGCGGTTCCACCCGGCCTCTTGGTTCCGCCAACCGGTCCCGAGCAAGCAGAAGCGGCAGCCGCTGCTAGGCGACACCATTCCCCACCCAGCCAAGGCCAGAGCAAGGTCCCGGATGCAAGGGGAGGCTACATTTCACGGCGGTGAATGATGCTTTACGTTCAGATTCCCCGGGCGGGGGCGGGGGCGGGGGCGGGGGGGTACATCGACTCGGGGTTAAGGAGCAGGAGAAGGAGTGGGATGAAGACTCTAAATCCCGGCGTGCAGTTCTGCTCGGAAGCATGTGTACGCTGGGAGCTGAAGTCTCTGGGATGTAGGGCGTTCCCAGCGTGCAGTGCGACTATACCAGGACGGCAGGGGTAGGACCAGGAGGCTGGAGGCGCGGTGGCTGAGGCGCGTCGGCGCTGGTGGACTGAGCGAGGTAGACCATGACTGTGGCGTCGGTAGCGTCACTCACCGGGCCGCTCTTCCTGAGGTTTCCTTAAGCAGCCATCGGTGGAGCCGCTCCCAGGTGAGGTCGAGCTGTCGGTCCGCGGCGGGGGAGGGGTTGAAAGGAGCGGTCCGGATTTACAGAATCTCCTACCTTTGCGTCCGAAGGGCCCCGCCCGGATCTGAAGAGGAGTTAAGACCCCGCCTTCTCAGATGTTTGCCAGCGGCGCCCTGGGTGGTGCCTTCTGAAAAGAAAAAAGAAAAAAAAAAAAAGTTTTACCCTTTTTTGGCATCGGAATCTCTCTCCATACAGTGGAGTGGGGGCAACGCTGCCGAGACCTTGATTTGGGGTTACTGAGGAATTGAGAAGCGGACACCGCATTCTTCTGACCCTACCCCCTTACCTGTAGCACCTTTTCCTGCGCGCATTGAAGGCTCCAAGGTTAAGGAGCTAGGGTAGAGTGAAAACTCGAGAGCAAAAAGGTTAGTACCTATCCAGGCTAGTGCTGGGGTTTAGAGAGAAGAGATCTTAGTCCTGCTTCTGTCGCTTGATAACCGAGGGGGCTGCCCTTTTATGGTAGCGCTTGTCGGGCGTTCGTCGCTGCTATTCCTATTAAGTTTTGGTCCATCTCTGTGCTTTCGGCCATACTGGACTAAACAAACCAAATCTTTGCGGTTGAGTCGATTCCAACTCAGCGACTCTATAGGACAGAGTAGAACTGCCCCCATAGAGGGCCTGGTGGTTTCGAACTGCGGACCTTTTGATTAGGAGCCGTAGATCTTAACCAGTATACCATCAGGGTTTCTATTCTGCAATAAACAAAAAAAACCAAACCCACTGCCGTCGAGTCATAGCGACCCTACAGAACAGAGTAGAACTGCCCGATAGTTTCCGGGGAGTGTCTGGCGGATTCGAGCTGCCGACCTCTTCGTTAGCAGCCGTAGCACTTAACTACTACGCCACCAGGGTTTCCTATTCTGCAATAAAAAATCAATAGTAGACTGGAAATTGAAATGACTTTTCCAACTATATGGACCAGTGCTTCTCATCTGTACTTATTTTTTTATGACTGATAGTATTTTGAAGATAAATGATAGATTTCTGTCCAAACCACGTTTGGGTAATAACAAAAAATTAGCTCAGTAGAAAATAAAAACAGGTAGTGATTTTGTGAGATAAGTTTTAAAGACAAGTTTGTATTAAAAACCAAACCCACTGCCATCAAGTGGATTCCGACTCTTAGTGACCATACAGGACAGAGAAGAACTGCCCCATAGGCTGTAATCTTTAGGGAAACAGACTGCCATATCTTTCTCCCGCGGAGCAGCTGGTGGGTTCCAACTGCTGACCTTTGGGAGGAATGATAATTTTGTGTAATCCTTTACTAAAAGGTTACATGCCAAAAACTATCCATTTTCTCACTTAATTTTCATAGGAATGCAGTGAGATACGTGTTTATATTGTCCTCAGTGGTGGCGCAGTGGTTAATTAAGAGCTGGACTGGTAGCCAAAAGATTGGCAGTTGAAATCCACCAGCCAATCTTTTGGCTACCAGTACAAATCCAAAGCGAAATTGTACTTAAATGTCATAGTTTAACTGATTCTGACAATAAACTTGAAGTTGTACGCTCCACTAGGCACTGGGGATACAGCAGAAAACAAGTTAGCTAAGGCCTAGGTTCTTATGTGCTGCAGTCTCTTTGTACCTAGCTATAAAAAATCAGGAAATTTAACTCAAGTTCTAGTCCAGTCACTCAGTATGTAATTTTGAGGAAAATCGCTAAAACTCTTCATTACTTTTCATCTAATTTTCTTCATCAGTCAGTTTTCACAAAGAGAAGGGATTTATGTTTCAGTTTAATGAATGGCCTTCTTATAGGAACACTTGCTTAAAAAATAAATAAATAAATAACTTGCTTAGACCTGCCTTTTTTCTTCCTTAGGCCTTTATGAAGAATTTTTTCTGACCAAAATCACTTCATAAGAAAGATTTGCCTTTTATAATTGCTACCTCTGTTTTCTCTACCAACCAGCCTGTATTCCTTAGATGATTTTCCATATACTTTCAGCTACCTTCTCAGAAAAATAGGGTTGCTATGAGTCGGAATCAGTTCCCCGGCAACAGGTTTTTGATTTTGGTTTATCAGAAAAATGAGTGGTTGCTTACTTTCCCAGTGTCTAAAATAAAGCATGGCCATAAGAAATTTAATATCCACTGTTTATAATAAATGTTTTGTTTCGCCTTGTTCTTACGGGGAAGGATGAGTTTGCAACAAGCTGATACTTGTCTTCCCACAGCATGAGACTGGAAAGATTAGTAGGAGTCACCAGACATGCAGACTTTGCAAACTTTGCAGGCCTAACAAAGTTTTGCAGACTTTAAAAATAGAATGTAGTAGATTGCTCTTATTGAATAAGATGATATAATCACAATGGAATCCTTAACCTGGGAGAACTTTCCTTTCCAGACTAAATATTCCCAGATTCATATAAAAATTTTTATAGGTTTATTTTTTTCTGATAATTATACTGTAATAATTTTTGGATCATTGCAATGAGTGAACACTCAGTTATGTTGAAGGCATTAAATTTTGTATCTCTATAATTCATGAGTAATCTTCACTTGCAGTTCGAAGTTATTCTGTGGTTCAGGTGAAAAGGACCAGTTCTCTGGTAGAGCTGTGTCTTGGCTGTCCAGGGTCCCTTATAACAGGAATACCACAAGTGAACGTCTTTAACAGATGGCAGTTTATTCTCTCACAGTCTAGTAGACTAGAAGTCTGAATTCAGGGTACCAGCTCCAGGGGAAGGCTTTTTCTCTCTGTGGGCCCTGGAGGAAGGCCCTTGTCATCAATGTTCCGCTTGTCTAGGAGTTTCTCAGCACAGGGACCCTGAATCCAAAGGATATGCTCTGCTCCTGGCCCTACTTTTTTGGTAGTATGAGATCCCCCTCTTTCTACTCTCCTGGCTTCTCCGTTTTATGTTTTATATTTCAAAAGAGGTCGATTTAAGACACAACCTAATCTTGTGGATTGAGCCCTGTCTCCTTAACATCACTGCAGCTAATCTCACCTCATTAACATCATAGAGGTAGAATTTACAACACATAGGAGGATCAAATCAGATGACAAAATGGTGGACAATCACACAATACTGGGAATCGTGAACTAGCCAAGTTGATGCACAGTTTTGGGGGGAACACAATTCAATCCATAACAAGTTGCCCCCTGCTGAAACAGATTCATTCAAAGAAATGCTAGAATACTTGAGAAAAAATCTGCTCCCAGTAAAATTTCAGGATATAGATTTCATAAAAAATTAATTTGATAATTCTTTGAAAATGCAGTAAAGAAAAAATTTTAAATGTTAGAGAAGATAATTATATAGACTATTGGTCTCAGATATTGAAGTTCCTGGTAATAAGTATTCTTAAAGATAAGAACATAGAAAATGGAGCAATGGTAATAGGAAACGTTCATGATGAAGAAATATTTAAATTTGTATTATTAAATGTAATTAATTGTCCATTGAAGGATGTTGTTGCCAAGTGAAGGTATTTGGTTTTACAATTTGCAGTCCTCTATTTATAAACTGACTAAAAAAACCAAAAACCAAACCCATTGCCATTGAGTCTATTCTGCATCATAACAACCCTATAGCACAGAGTAGAACTGCCTATAGAGTTTCCAGGGAGTGCCTGGTTGATTTGAACTGCTGACCTTTTGGTTAGCAGCTGAACTGTTAACTACTCCACCACCAGGGTTTCCTATAAAATGATTAGTGATGTGGAAAAACAAATCATAGCTGTACAGGCAGTCCCCAGGTTACAAACATCCTATTTAAGGAAAACTCGTACTTAAGAATGGGCTGGCATAAAACCTATTATGTTAATTTGAGTTAATACAGTGGTTCATAATAACGAACGCAGGCACTACTTTGTGACGCTCATGAAAACATTGTGCTGTTTGACAGTGGTTTTTAAGTGTTTATGCATAGAAAGGTAAAATACATACTATATAGGAAAACAAACGTTTGACTAACTGATGCTCAGTAAGAACCATGTGTATCTGTTTCGACTTACCTACAAATTCAACTTAAAGACAGAAACGAATCTCGTTGTCTAACTTGGGAACTACCTATAATAAGATATATAGTGACATCCCGTTTTTGTACCAGATATAAACCAGTGATCCCAGCCACTAACATTATATGCGTGTGTGTGAATATGCTACCGTGCCTGGAAAAAAGAAAAGTTCACACAGCAAACAACAATGGTGTGTTACACTGTTATATAGTAAGTAGTCTCCCAGTGTCATGCCTTCCTCTATGCCCTTGTTAACCTCCCCCCTCCCCCACTACATACGCATATACACGCACAAACACCTCAGCTCTTGCAGTTTGTGTTTTTGGACAAAACCTAAGATGATTACACAACTAAGCTCACGAGCGTGCCCTAAAACTTTAACTTTCTCTCATATTAAGCTCCCTTGGGGAATCTTCAAAAATTCTATTGTCTTGGCCCACTAGAACCTCTGCCACATCGCTTCTGGGTTTAACTTAGTTGATTGATAGTAGCAAATTTGAAATAAGCAAAGGCTTGAAAAGAGTTTGCGCATTGGGTGGGACTTATTCTCCTATCTGCTCTAAGATCACCATTTAAAGAAGCCCAGGCTAACCTACTGGTGAATGTGATTGAGCAGAGATTAGCTTTCCAAGCTGAGACTCCTATCCTTCAGACTATCCAGCCCTAGTCCGGCCAGGGGATAACTGTAGCCTTGTTGGTGGTCCCAGTCAAGACCAGTAGAAGAACCACTCAGCTGAACCCAGCAGCCCAAATTACTGAGCCACGACATTATAAGCTTACATTTTTATTTTAGTTGTCATAATAGTTGGGGTACTTTACCAATATTTAGTGAGTAGGCATGAAGAGTGTACATCTTGCAGTGCCATCCCCTCAGTGATGATTAGCACCTCATTGATAAACAAACATGATGCTTCTTAAAACTCATCCACTCACCTGTACAGAGGTTATGAAGGGCAGAGATAATAGAATTTTAAAATTCCCCAAGGGAGCTTAATATTAGAAAAAGGGAGAGAGAGCTGGCTCTAGTGTAGGCTCATGAGCTCAGTTATGGAGTCATGTTAGGTTCTGTCCAAAAAAGCAACCTGCAGGAACAGAAGTTGGGGAAAGAGGTGTAGTTATAAATAGACCTTAGTAAGAAAAGCTGAAAATATTACCAGTTTACAAGGAGACAGTAGGGACTTTCTGATGTAGCGGGATGAACTGAAGATAAAAGAAACTTCAAGGAGCAGTCCCCAGTAATAGGGGTTTTTATTCCCAAGAACCCTAACACTCATGAAAGTCACAGCTTTGAGTATAGCAATCAAGCACCATATTTTCTCCAAGTAATGTGCCTACATAAATTATGGGCCCACACGTATAACACACACAGCACGCCCAGAAAAATAATGTGCGACAGCATTGTGCAGTTATCAAAAAAAAGTATAACATATGCATAATTTTGCATAAAAATACAGTAAGTACTTTTTTGCTTTTCTTTTTTCCCTCTCCATTCTACTGTAACCTAACTACTCTCAAAAAAAAAAAAAAAAAAAAATGTGTATAGACCACATCCCCATTCTATGACAACAACCTTCTCATCTGTGGCAATCACAGGCTTGGAGCAGAGGATCCCCAGCATTAAATCAAGTTCATAGTTTTAAGAATTATATTGAAGGTGAGCGTTTCGATTACTAGGTAAAAGTGTTTTTGCAACTTAAAGTGGCTGCAGAACTTTTAATTACCTTGTATTCAGGAGTCATTGGATCTGTCCAAGTTATTAAAATAACATTTTAAAACCTTGTATTCCTTAAACTTTTAAATTCAACCTAAAAATTTTATTCCATTTTAAAATAACATGACAATAGTCATTGTCACTTTTTCTTTGATATTCAAATAAATTGAACTAAGTTGCCTTAATGAAGCACATTTAAAATGTGGTTAAATTCCTTTAATTTAAAACTGCCTTTTTAAATTTAATGTATTCATTTATATTTAAGGACTTCAGGTGCCTGACTTGATGAGTAAAACTTTCTCAGTACTTAACTTAAAAAGCTAATAAATTAATCTTAAAACTATAGCAAATCCTCAGTATTTGTAAAAATTCCAATACAGTTTGTAAACTTAGTTAAATTCTTATACTTTTCAACTAAAATTCCTACATCCAGAAATTGTGTGGTCAGTAATTTAGTATTATGTATATTAGGCAATATAATGTATTTAAAATCATAGTTGTAAAACCAATATATCAAAGTCTCCAGCATGTCAGATTCTATTTAAACATTAGAAGTACTCTAAAAATCATTTATCCCTAAAAAGTACAAAGTATTAACACCACAGATTTAATTTCTTTTTCGCTATTGATTTTAAACTTTTCTGTGGTTAAAAAACTTAACTACTCAAACAACGGCTTTATCATTCGAAATGAATTGGTGTTACCAATTAGGGACCTTAAGTTATTTATGGGAGAGAGGTTTTTGACCAGTACACAAGACTTGATTTTCACCTACTCAGTGATGGATTCCCTGAGTTGTTTTGTTTTTCTAAATCACAATTTTGTATGTCTAAGATTGAAGAGTCAAATAGTTATTCATCTCAGTGTATTCAAAGGCATCAGGTGTTCTGTTGATGATTTATTCTTGGGACTGTCTCTCAGGAACTTCTGACCTACTCCGGTGTGGACTGGCTGGTTGACCTGCTTGCGTGACTGGCTTGGATCTGCCATGTGTCAGATCCCATGTTACCTGATTTCCTTATTAGTTTCTTAGTATACTCCCTCATTTTATTGAAATACCTCATCTACTATAAACCCTCTGCTGTAAATCTGCTGAGAATGGAGACATCCAAGGTAAATTTTTTGAGACTTTGAATGTCTTAAAATGTATTTCTTTTACTTTCCCACTTGAGTTTTGATTTTATTAACACGGAATTTTAGATTGGAAATCATTATCCCTCAGAAATTTGAAGCATTACTCCTTTTTGTTGTTTTCTTTTTCCAGCTTTAGTATTGCTACTGAAAAGATTTTTTCTGATTCTAATCTTTGGTATGGAGCCTGCTTTTTTTCTGGAAGCTTTTAGAATCCTGTCTTTGTTTCCAGCATAAAATTTTAGAGGATCCTGCATCCAGTTGGGGAAGAGGGCTAAAGGATCTCAACATACAGTTTGTAGACAGACTTTGAACCCTCATTTTTAATATACTGCATTTTTTCTCATTTGTATCTAGTTTTCCCTAGAGAAGAGACTTTCTGTTTTACGTTCTCCAGAAAGTAAATTTCCAGTCTTCTGCCTTGGCATCACCAATTGTTGAGACTGATGTTGGTGGGGGTGCTGAGAACCAGAAAACTTAAAAACTTCCCAACTTTTTCTCGTCAACTTCGGGTTCAGTTTTATAGGTTTTACTAATCACTTAGTGGCTTTTCCAGCTTCCAAAATTTATTGCTGTGATTTCCTTCCTAGTTGTCTTTGTCCTTGTGAGTTTATACCCTTGGTTTTTTTTTTTTTTTTTTTTGATAGCTTGACTGTCATTGTAGTGTGGAATTGGGAGGAAACTCAGGTAAACTTCTGTTCAGTCTTTAAACAGAAGCGCCATCAGCTTTTTTTTTTCTTCATAATACGGATATACGAGTTAATGTCTGTTGTTGTTGTTAGGTGCTGTGGAGTCACTTCCAACTCATAGCAACTGTATGTTCAACAGAACGAAACACTGCCAGGTCTTGTGCCATCCTCACAATCGTCGTTATGGTTGAGCCCATTGTTGCAGCCACTAGGCCAATCCATATCGTTGTGATCTTCCTCTTTTTCTATAACCTGCTACTTGACCAAGCATGATGTCCTTCTCCGGGGACTGGTCCCTCCTAATACCATGTCCCTCCTGATACTGAAGTCTCACCATCCTCATTTCCAAGGAGCGTTCTGGCTGTACTTCCTCCAAGACAGATTTGTTCGTTCTTCCGTCAGTCCAGGTATATTCAATATTTTTTGCCAACACCATAATTCAAAGGCATTAATTCTTCTTTGGTCTTCTTTATCAGTGTCCAGCTTTCACATGATTGTGAGGCGATTGAAAATACCACGGATTGAGTCAGTTGCACCTTAGTCCTCAAAGTAACGTCTTTGCTGTTTAACACTTTAAAGAGGCCTTTTGCAGCAGATTTGCCCAATGCAATATGTTGTTTGATTTCTTGACTGCTGCTTTCTTGGGTGTTGATTGTGGATCCAAGTAAAATGAAATCCTCCACAGCTTCAGTCTTTTCTGCATTTATCATGTTTTAGGGTAAAAACACCACAAAGTTACAGTAAAGCAGAAAGAAAGGTTTTATTCAGCATATATTCAAAGAGGCAAAAGTGGGAAACGGACAAGCATACTGCCAGAACTATGTCTACCTGAATCCAAGGAAAATTACCAAATAGGCAAAAGTGAGAAAACAGTCACACATACTGCTAGAGCCATGTCTGCCTGAGTCCAAGTTACTTTATAGAATCACTATATATTAAGATTACAAATGGGCAAAACCATTGAAAGCTTAACGTTTCACAGATTGGCTAAAAGCTGTTAAGTCACCTTGATTCTACATTTTGAATTGTCTTTCTTAATAATCATTGGTACAGGTTTCAGTAATGACAGTCAAGAGGATCTTCATTGGTCCAACAAATCTTACTATTGACTAAATGCTGCAAGAGATAAAAGTGGAAAATATGTGTGTCTTTGTGCTGTTTATGATTTATGTATGTGAGAGTTTCCCTAACAGATGTTTTCCAAGGTGGTTGTAACTATTATCTAAATTTATACTTAGGACCCAGTTGATGTGTTCTTGTGAGTGCAGCTCCAGCTGAGTCACATTCTTTATACTCAGGGACAGGGGATAATGGCTCCAATATTACTTCTTAAATCAATCATCATGTTGCTTATTGGTCCAGTAGTGAGAAGTTTTTATTTCTTTATGTTGAAATATAGTCCATACTGAAGGCTGTAGTCTTTGATCTTCATCAGTACATTTTTCAGGCCCGCTTCACTTTCTGCAAGCAAGGTTGTGTCATCTGCATATCATAAGTTGTTAATGAGTCTTCCTCCAATCCTGATGCCCCGTTCTTCATATAGTCCAGCTTCTCGGATTATCTGCTCAGCATTCAGATTGAATAAGTAGTGATGAAAGGATACAACCCTGACACACATCTTTCCTGACTTTAAACCATGCAGTACCCCTTGTTCTTGATCTATGTACAGGTTGCTCAGGAGCACAATTAAGTGTTCTGGAATTCCAGTTCTTCGCAGTGTTAACTGTTATTTGTTATGATGACACAGTCGAAAGCCTTTGCATAATCAGTGCAACACAGGTAAACATCTTTCTGTTATTCTCTGCTTTCAGCCAAGATGCATCTGACAACAGCAGTGATATCCCTCATTGCACTTCCTGTTGTGAATCTGGCTTAAATTTCTGGTAGTTCTCTTTTGATGTACTGCTGCAACCACTTTTGAATGATTTTCAGTAAAATTTTACTTGTGTGTCACATTTACCACATTCTGTTGGATCACCTTTCTTTGGAATGGGTGCAGATATAGATCTCTTTCAGTCAGCTGGCCAAGGAGCTGTCTTCCAATTTTCTTGGCATTGGCAAGTGAGCACCTCCAGGGTTGCGTCTATTTGTTGAAACATCTCAATTGATATTTCCTCAATTCTAGGAGCCTTGTTTTTCACCACTACCTCCAGTGCAGCTTAGAATTCTTCCTTCAATATCATCAATTATTGATCATATGCTGCCTCCTGAAATGGTTGAATGTTGACCAGCTCTTTTTGGTACAGTGACTGTGTATTTCTTCCATATTCTTTTGATGCTTCCTGCTTCCTTCAATATTTTCCCTGTAGAATCCTTCAGTATGGTGATTTGAGGCTTGAATTTTTTCCTTCAGTTCTTTCAGGTTGAGAAATGATGAGCGAGTTCTCCACTTTTTGTTTTCTAACTCCAGGTTTTTGCACTTTTCCTTATAATACTTTGTCTCCTCAAACCACCCTTTGAAATCTTCTGTTTAGCTCTTTTACTTCATTATTTCTTCTTTCGCTTTACCTACTCAACGTTCAAGAGCAAATTTCAGAGTCTGTTCTGACATCCATTTTGATCTTCGTTTCCTTCCTGTCTTTTTAATGATCTCTTGCTTTCTTCATCTGTGATATCCTTGATGTCATTCCACAACTCTTCTGGTCTTTGGTCACTCTTGTTCAGTGCATTAAATCTGTTCCTGGGATAGTCTCTAAATTCAGGTGGCATATACTCAAGGTCATATTTTGGCTCTCGTGGACTTGGTTTGATTTTCTTCAGCTTCAGTTTGAACTTGCATATGAGCAAATAGATGGTCTGTTCCTCAGTCAGCTCCAGGCCTTGTTCTGTCTGGTGATGTTGAGCTTCTCCATCAGTCTTTTTCCACAAATATAGTCACTTTGATTCCTGTGTATTCCATCTGGCTAGGTCAGCAGTGTTTATGTTGTTGGAAAAAGGTATTTGCAATGAATAAGTCATTGGTTCTATCCTGTGATCTATCCTATGATCTCTGGCATTGTTTCTTTCACCAAGACAATATTTTTCAGCTACCGATCTTTCGTTTTTGCTTCCAGCTTTCACATTCCAACCACCAGTAATTATCAATGCATCTCAATTGGACGTTTGACCAATTTCAGACTGCAGAAGTTGGTAGAAATCTACATTTTCTTTATCTTTGGCCTTGGATTGTGCATAAATTTGAATAATAGTCTTATTAACTATTCTTCCTTGAAGGCTTATGGATATTATCCTGGATCTTGAAATGTTCTTTTTAACGATGAACACGAGGCCATTCCTCTTCAAGTTGTCATTCCCGGCATAGTAGAAATGCTGGATCATACAGTCCTTTTATTTCTTTCTTTTTAAGGAAGTGCCAAATCAATTTCCAAAGTAATTGTACCATTTAACACTTCCACCAGCAGTGTGTAAGTGTTCCAGTTTCTTCACAACCTCTCCAGCATTTATTATTTTGTGTTTTTTGGATTTAATGCTAGCCTTTTTGGGGGGGGGGGTGAGATAACATCTCATTGTCATTTTGATTTGCATTTCTCTAATGGCTAATGACTGCAAGTATTTCCTCTTGTATCTGTTAGCTGCCTGAATGTCTTCATTGGTGAAGTACCTGTTCATATCCTTTGCCTATTTTTTAATTGGGTTATTTGTCTTTTTTGTTATTGAGATATTGCGGTACCTTGTAGATTTTCGAGATTAGTACATGATTGGATTTGTCGTAGCCAAAAATTTTTTCCCAGTCTGTTGGTTGTCTTTTTACTCTTTTCATGAAGTCTTTTGATAAGCATAAGTGTTTGATTTTTTGGAGCTCCCAGTTATCTAGTTTCTCTTCTGGTGTTTGTGCATCGTTAGTTATGGTTAGTATTTTGTTTGTTCCATGTATTAGGGCTCCTAGCATTGTCCATATCTTTTCTTCCATGATCTTTATCATTTTAGATTTTATATTTAGGTGTTTGATCCATTTTGAGTTGGTTTTTGTGGAGGGTGTGAGCTGTGGGTCTTGTTTCATTTCATTTGCAGATGGATATCCAGTTATGCCAGTACCATTTGTTAAAGAGACTGTCTTGTCCCCATTTAATGGATTTTGGGCCTTTGTCAAATATCAGCTGCTCATAGGTGGATGAGTTTACATCTGGATTCTCAATTCTGTTCCACTGGTTTATGTATCTGTTGTACCAGTGCCAGCCTGTTTTGACTACTGTGGCAGTAGGTTCTAAAATTAGGTAGTGTGATGCCTCCCACTTTGTTCTTCTTCAGCAATGCTTTACTTATCCAGCACCTCTTCCCTTTCCCTGTGAAGATGGTGATTTTTTCTCCATCTCATTAAAAAATATCATTGGAATTTGGATCAGGATTGCATTGCATCTGTAGTTCACTTTGGGTAGAATTGACATTTTCACAATGTAGAGTCTTCTATCCATGAGCAAAGTATGTTTTTCCACTTATGTAGGTCTCTTTCGGTTTCTTGTAGTATTGTCTTGTAGTTTTCTTTGTATAGGTCTTTTTTATCTCTGGTTAGATTTATTCCTAAGTGTATTACCTTCTTGTGGGCTACTGTAAATGGTATTGATTTGGTGATTTCCTCTTTGATGTTCTCTTTTTTGGTGTAGAGGAATCCAACTGATTTTTGTATGTTTGTCTTGTATCCTGATACTTTGCTGAAATCTTCTCTGTTAGTTTCAGTAGTTCCCTTGTGGATTCTTTGGGTTTTTCTGTGTATAAGATCATATCATCTGCGAATAGAGATACTTTTGCCTCTTCCTTGCCAGTTTGGATGCTCTTTATTTCTGTATCTAGCCTAATTGCTCTGGCTAGGACCTCCGGCATGGTGTTGAATAAGAGTTGTGATAGAGGGCATCCTTGTCTGGTTCCCATTCTCAAGGGGAATGCTTTCAGACTAACTCCATTTAGGATGACATTGGCTGTTGGCTTTATATAAATGCCTTTTATTATGTTGAGGAATCTCCCTTCTATTCCTATTTTGCTGAGAGTTTTTTATCATGAATGGTTGTTGGGACTTTGTCAAATGCCTTTTCTGCATCAATTGATAAGATCATGTGGTTCTTGTCTTTTATTTATGTGATGGATTGTATTGATTGTTTTCTAATGTCGAACCATCCCTGCATACCTGGTCATGGTAAATTATTTTTTTGATATGTTGTTCAATTCTGTTGGCTAGAATTTTGTTGAGGATTTTCATGTTAGAGTTCATCAGGGATGTTGTTGTTGTTGTTAGGTGCTGTCAAGTCGGTTCTGACTCAGAGTGACGCTATGCACAACAGAACGAAACACTGCCCAGTCCTGAGCCATCCTTACAGTTGTTGTTATGCTTGAGCTTATTGTTGCAGCCACTGTGTCAGTCCACCTCGTTCAGGGTCTTCCTCTTTTCTGCTGACCCTGTACTCTGCCAAGTATGATGTCCTTCTCCAGGGACTGATCCCTTCTGACAACATGTCCAGAGCATGTAAGACGCAGTCTCGCTATCCTTGCCTCTAAGGAGCATTCTGGTTGTACTTCTTCCAAGACAGATTTGTTCATTCTTTTGGCAGTCTATGAAATATTTAATACTCTTTGCCAACAACACAATTCGAAGGCGTCAGTTCTTCTTCCGTCTTCCTTATTCATTGTCCAGCTTTCATATGCATATGATGCGATTGAAAATACCATGGCTTGGGTCAGGCACACCTTAGTCTTCAAGGTGACATCTTTGCTCTTCAACACTTCAGAGAGGTCCTTTGCAGCAGATTTACCCAATGCAGTGCGTCTTTTGATTTCCTGACTGCTGCTTCCACGGCTGTTGATTGTGGATTCAAATTAAATGAAATCCTTGACAACTTCAGTCTTTTTCCGTTTATCATGATGTTGCTCATTGGTCCAGTTGTGAGGATCTTTGTCTTCTTTATGTTGAGGTGCAATCCATACTGAAGGCTGATGTCTTTGATCCTCATTAGTAAGTGCTTCAAGTCTTCTTCACTTTCAGCAAGCAAGGTAGTGTCATCTGCATACAGCAGGTTGTTAATGAGTCTTCCTCCAATACTGATGCCCCATTCTTCTTCATATAGTCCAGCTTCTCGGGTTATTTGCTCAGCATACAGGTTGAATACGTATGGCGAAAGAATACAACCCTTACGCACAGCTTTCCTGACTTTAAATCAATCACTATCTCCTTGTTCTGTCCGAACAACTGCCTTTTGATCTATGTAAAGGTTCCTCATGAGCACAATTAAGTGTTCTGGAATTCCCATTCTTTGCAATGTTATCCATAATTTATTATGATCCACACAGTCGAAGGCCTTTGCATAGTCAATAAAACACAGATAAACATCCTTCTGGTATTCTCTGCTTTCAGCCAGGATCCATCCGACATCAGCAATGATATCCCTGGTTCCACGTCCTCTTCTGAAACTGGCCTGAATTTCTGGCAGTTCCTGTCTATATACTGCTGCAGCCGTTTTTGAATGATCTTCAGCAGAATTTTGCTTGCATGTGATATTAATGATATTGTTCTGTAATTTCCACATTTGGTTTGGTCACCTTTCTTGGGTATAGGCATAAATATGGATCTCTTCCAGTCAGTTGGCCAGGAATCTGTCTTCCATATTTCTTGGCATAGACGAGTGATCACCTCCAGCACTGCATCTGGTTTTTGGAACATCCGAATTGATATTCCATCAATTCCTGGAGCCTTGTTTTTTGCCAATGCCTTCAGAGCAGCCTGGACTTCTTCCTTCAGTACCCTTGGTTCCTGATCATATGCCACCTCTTGAAATGGTTGAACATCTACTAATTCTTTTTTGGTATAATGACTCTGTGTATTCCTTCCATCTTCTTTTGATGCTTCCTGCCTCGTTTAATATTTTCCCCATAGAATCTTTCACTGTTGCAACTCGAGGCTTGAATTTTTTTCTTCAGTTCTTTCAGCTTGAGAAACACTGAGCGTGTTCTTCCGTTTTGGTTTTCCATCTCCAGCTTTTTGCACATGTCGTTATAATACTTTACTTTGTCTTGTCCAGACACCCTTTGAAATCTTCTGTTCAGTTCTTTTACTTTGTCAATTCTTCCTTTTGCTTTAGCTGCTCGACGTTCGAGAGCAAGTTTCAGAGTCTCCTCTGACATCCATCTTGGTCTTTTCTTTCTTTCCTGTCTTTTCAGTGACCTCTTGCTTTCTACATGGATGATGTCCTTGATGTCATCCCACAACTTGTCTGGTCTTCGGTCACCAGTGTTCAACACGTCAAATCTATTCTTCAGATGGTCTCTAAATTCAGGTGGGATATACTCAAGGTCATATTTTGGCTCTCGTGGACTTGCTCTGATTTTCTTCAGTTTCAGCTTGAACTTTCATAGGAGCAATTGGTGGTCTGTTCCACAGTCAGCCCCTGGCCTTGTTCTGACTGATGATATTGAGCTTTTCCATCATCTCTTTCCACAGATGCAGTCAGTTCGATTTCTGTGTGTTCCATCTGGCGAGGTCCATGTGTATAGTCACCGTTTATGTTGGTGAAAGAAGGTATTTGCGATGAAGAAGTCGTTGGTCTTGCAAAACTGTGTCATTCGATCTCTGGCATTGTTTCTATCACCAAGGCCATATTTTCCACTTCTGATCCTTCTTCGTTTCCATCTTTCGCATTCCAATCACCATTATCAATGCATCCTGATTGCATGTTCGATCAATTTCAGGCTGCAGCAGTTGATAAAAATCTTCTATTTCTTCATCTTTGGCCCTAGTGGTTGGTGCGTAAATTTGAATAATAGTCGTATTAACTGGTCTTCCTTGTAGGCGTATGGATATCATCCTATCACTAACAGCATTGTACTTCAGGATAGATCTTGAAACGTTCTTTGTTACCATGAATGCAACACCATTCCTCTTCAAATCGTCATTCCCAGCATAGTAAACTATATGATTGCCCTCATTGTCTATGAGGGATATAGGTCTTTAATGTTCTTTTTTTGTGGTGTTTGTACCTCGTTTTGATATCAGGGTTACCCTGAGTTCGTAGAACAAGTTTGAGAGTATTCCATCCTTTTCTATCCATGGATAGCTTTAGTAGTAGTGGTGTTAACTCTTCTCTAAAGGTTTGGTTAAAATCTCCAGTGAAGCCGTCAGGGCCAGAGCTTTTTTTCGTCAGGAGTTTTTTAATTACCTTTTCAATCTCTTCTTTTGTTGTAGGTTTATTTAGTTGTTCTACCTCTGTTTGTGTTAGTTTAAATAGGTAGTATGTTTCTAGAAATTTCAAGACGGAATTTTTTTTTAATTGTGATTTAAGTGAGAGTAAGACAAAAAAAATTTAAAAGACCTTTGAGCAAACTGAACAAGGCTGCATGGTATAAGTTGGGAGCTCTGATTGAGTTAATAGTTGATATTTAGATACATAAACGGTGGAAATACAAGCTTGATCTACATTTCAGAAACTCCATGCTTAGTATCTTTTCAGTCATTTTTTGTTTTCCCATAAGATTAATTTAGATGCTCCTGACATAGATCATGTGCTTGTGTTTTAGAACTATCTTATTTATATTTGCTTTCTAGATAACCTCAGACAGTTGATAAGGGGTTTAATATCCAGTTAACTAGGGAGATGTTTCCAAATATGAACTGGTGCTATAAAATTCTGTAATAAGCATATGAAAACACACATAAAGGAGCAGTTAATTCTGCCTTATGTTAAGAATTTGGAGAGATTGTTAGCTAGTGCTTCTTAGAGGTGGATGGCATTTGAGCTGAGCTTTGAAGATTGATCCTCTGGAAGAATTAGCATTCAATCTTTATTCATTTTCCATCTATTAAAATTGTATTTATTTGGATCAAAAAATGTAGCTTATATCATCTTCATAATTTTTTTTTCCAGTGTTTGTCCATGAGTACTTATGGAAAAGATGGCTAATATTAACTTCAAAGAAGTAACCTTAATAGTAGGTGTGGTGACTGCCTGCTATTGGAACAGCCTTTTTTGTGGTTTTGTTTTTGATGATGTTTCAGCAATACTGGATAATAAAGACTTACATCCATCTACACCTTTAAAAACTTTATTTCAGAATGACTTCTGGGGAACCCCTATGTCTGAGGTAAGTAATCATATTTCAAATTTTTGAATATTCAATTAGTTTATTGCCCCTAATATCTTATCAACATTGTCATCATAGTAATTATGGGATTTTTTTCCCCAAAATTTTTATGAGGCATAACATCTTTGTCATAAATTGAACAGGAAGCTTAAGATGTGGATTACCGTCTTTAAAACATACTTGATTCTTTCTTTGGCTGTGTACCTGTACTTAAATCTTTTTAAAAATAATATATGTGGGTGAAAACCAAATGTGTAGGGAGAGCAGGAGGTGCAGTACAAGCCTGTTTCTTGCTAACTGACTTTCTCTTTTTTCTCTCTTGTGAGTCAGGCAAAAGATACGACTACTGTAATTGTAAAACATAGTAAAGTCAGTATAAATAGATTAGATTTTAAAGGTAAAAGATATATATATGTTATCTATTTTTCTGCATGGGAAAAAAAAGTCATTTACTAAATAAGTAAAATTTGTCATATCTCTTACCTAATAGTTATTTTGGCTTTGTATTGAGAACCCAAAAGTGTAGTTCATTTTTATGAGGGTGTTTTTATTTACACTGCCAATAATTTATTTAGATGGTCAGTACTAAACTGTTTGGGTTTAAACTTTTCGTGACTTGGGATCATGTAGATTTGGTTCTAATTTTAATTCTGCCATATTAACTGTGTGAAATTGGTGGGAAGACAACTTTAAGATGGCAAGGCATTTTTCTTACATATGAGGATAAATAAATGAATTAATTTATCTGTCTACAGTGCCTGGCCCATGTCGTTGTTGTTAGCTGCCATCGAGTTGACCTCTGTGCACCGTGAAACGAACACTGTCTGGTTCTGCACCGTTCCCATGATTGGTTGCAGATCAGACCATTGTTTTCATTGGCTGATTTTTGGAAGTGGGTCCCAGGCTTTTCTTCATAGTCCATCTTAGTCTGGAAGCTTTGCTATGTTCACTGTTACAGCAGCAGCCAAACCTCCACTGACAGACAGGTGGTAGATGCATATAGGGTGCATTGGCTGGGAATTAAACCCAGGTCTCCCACATGGAGGGTAAGAATTCTACTAAAAAAACCTAAACCCATTGCCACTGAATCAATTCCTACTCATAGCGACCGTATAGGACAGAGTTGAACTGCCCCATAGGGTTTTCAAGGCTGTAAATCTTTAGGGGAGCAGACTGCCACATCTTTTTCCCACAGAATGACAGTGGGTTTGAACCACCGACCTTTCAGTTAGCTGAGCACTTTACCACTGCACTACTAGGGTTCCTTAGGATTATACCACTGAACCGTAAATGCCCCTGTCTGACACATAGATGTTGAATAAGTGGCTGTTGAAGTATAACATGTAACATTTTTTAATAGTTTGATCCTTAGTAGCCATTTTTGGTCCCTTCCCCCATGCCCAAAATTTGGATCCTTCTCAAGGGTATGGATGGAATCTGTCATTTGTCAAGTCACAACCACATAGTAAACATTTTTTCTTGTTTATATAAGTAGAACTCATATTTCTGCCACCTTCTTGTTCTCACCCAATTCTAGCCTTTAAGAAAATCTTTCGATAACAAAGGAAAAAATAGCCCTACTGGAACAGCCAGTATTTCTAGACAGCTTATTCCCCTGCATCCCTATCCCTGATCTACAGAGACCTTTAAAATGAGCCCATGACCCCATCTTATGGTAGTAACTCTTATGGTTATAGTCATGACGTAGGGTTTTCGACTTGAAAGATTAGCTGGCCAGATGAAAGAGCCTCGTAAAAGTTAGCATACCATGGTGTCAATGCTATGGGAAAGGGCTGTTTGTATATTTTTAAGTCATCTTGGTGATTTTGTAGTCCACCTAGTGTTGAGAACCACTGAGCTATAATGAGCCCTACTCTTCTGACTTTTGGCCTGTGAAGTACCTTGTGTTATGGTAACCTCTGCAGATATACTGCCTTACTGCGTTGTTTATCGCCTGTGTATGGAGATTCACATTAACAGGAAACTGTTAGCATATTTATTTATTACATTCATGCTTCTGTTTCTGTTGCCATCTAATACCATGAGTAATTAAGTTTATTTTTACTATGCCTGAGTGTCACAATGATCTGAATTGGTTTTTTCAAAATGGAACCAGCTGCTTTACTGTATTTTCAGAGTAAATGTGATATCTAATAAGCTGATGATTATTACTCAAAAGTCTTAGTTTCCTAGTGAATTATGTTAATAATTAATCTACTTTTAGTTGCTCATTGCCTGTGGCATATGTGCATGTAATAGACATAACCAAGCAATTATATATGCTGCTATTAAAAATTAAAAATAAAAATGTATTCCCTTCTACTTTCTGACTTCACTCTTTTGACTAGAATATATACCCTAATGGAGCAATAGAAAGTAGAATCTTTTTCTGCTTTCCTGTATGTTATGCATTGGTTTTTGTCCCCTAAAAACATGTGTTCTAAATCCTAACCCCTATATCCGTGGTTATAATCCCATTTGGGAATAGGTTTCTTTGCTATGTTAATGAGGCAGTATTAATGTAGGGTGTTTTTTAAGTCAGTTTCTTTTGAGATATAAAAGAGCAGATTAAGTAGGCAACCAAAACAGATGGGGAAGATACAAGCTACTAGATCTCCAAGGAACCAAGCAGAAGAACCTGAAAAGAGACAGGAACCTTTCCTCACAGTCGACAGAGAGAGAAAGCCTTTCTCTAGAGCTGGTGTCCTGAATTCAGACTTGTAGCCTTCTAAATTGTGAGGAAATAAATTTCTGTTCGGAAAAGCCACACACTTGTGGTATTTCTGTTATAGCAGGACTAGATAACTAAGACAGAATTTGGTACTCGAGAGTGGAATGCTGCCCTAACAGATATCTAAAATGTAGAAGTTGATTCCCAATTGGGTAACGAGTACAATTTGGAGGAAATTTGATGTGCTTCATGCTAAGGCCCTAGATTGCCTTGAAGAGACAGAGTTATGGTAGAATTATGAACGCCAAAGGCAGTTCTGGTGAGGAGTCAGAAAGAAGTGAGGAGAGCTGTAGAGAAAGTCCCTGTCATCTTAGAGAATGCATATGGCACCATCAACAGAATGTTGCTAGAATGTGGACTTGAAGTGTGCTTCTGGTGAGGCTTTAAAAGGAAATAATGAACATGGGATTGGACAGTGGAGGAAAGACGATACTTTTTATGCAGTGGCAAAGAACTTGACTGAATTATATTCACATGTTTGATGGAAGGTGGAATTTTTAAATGATGAACTTAGATATTTGGCTGAAGAGATTTCTAAGCAAGATTTTAAAGTGGCCGCATGGTTTCTTCTTGCCACTTGGAGTAAAATACAAGAGGAAAGAGATGAATTTAAAAATGAACTATGCAAAATAAAAACAACTGAAAGATTTGGAAAATCCCGATGTACAAACTCAAGATACATGTTCTAGGATTTTCACCAAGGACATGGCTCACAATCTTTTGTTAAAGAGATTAAGCCCGTGACTGATGAATCTAACCAACTACCGCAGCAGAAAACCCATCAGTTTAGACAGAAGGAGTCAGAGATAGGACAAAAAGGAGAAAAGCTGCCTTTCCCTTGGAATTCTACAGGCAGGAAATAGGCCAAAGAAGCTACTTCTGTTGTCCTCCAAGAAAAGAAAAGGACCATTTCTGTAGCAGCTCAGAGGTAGCAGAACTGTTGGAAGGAAGCAAGGCTGACTTGGTTTCAAAGGATGGAGTCAGGGTCTCCTAGGTCTCACAGGGTGGAGCCATAGCCTCCTAGATTTCAAATTGTGGAGCTTCATGGGCTTCTCTTAGAGCCGTCACCCTGAATTCTGACTTATAGTTTCCTAAACTGTTAGAAAATAAATTTCTGTTTGTTAAAGGCACCCACTTGTGGTATTTCTGTTACAACATCACTAGGTAACTAAGACTCCATACAAATCATGTCAGTTCAGTGCAGTATCTTAGAAACAAAAAGGATAGGTCCTATACATAAAAAAAATCCACAAGAAAAGTACTAAAGCTAATAGGTAAGTTCAGTTAAGTTGCAGAATACAAAACGAACACAGAAAAATCTATTTTGTGTTTATACACCAAACCCAACCCAGAAGGGTCGCTATGATGATTTATACACCAGCAATGAAAAATCCGAAAAGGAAATTAAGAAAACAATTCCATTTACAGTAACATAAACAAATAAAATACCTAGGAATAAGCCTAACCAAGGACTTGATTAACATCGCGCACAAGTAAAATTTTTCTGAAGATCATTAAAAAGTGGCTGCAGCGGTATATCCACAGGGAATTGGCAGAAATTCAAGCCAAATTCTGAAGAGTATATCACTGGATATTCCATGGAACTAGGGATATCATTGCTGATGTCAGATGGATCCTAGCTGAAAGTAGAGAATATCAGAAAGATGTTTACTTGTATTTTATTGAGTATGCAAAGGCATTCCACTGTGTGGATTGTAACAAATTATGGATAACAGTGCAAAGAATGGGAATTCCCGAACACTTAATTGTGCTCATGAGGAACCAGTGCTTAGACCAAGAGGTAGTTGTTTGAATGGAACAAAGGGATACTGCGTAGTTTAAAGTCAGGAAAGGTGTGCATCAAGGTTGTATCCTTTCACCATACCTATGGACATGCTGAGCAAATAATCCAAGAAGCTGAACTATATAAAGAAGAACGGGGCATCAGGATTGGGGGAAGACTCATTAACAACCTGTGTTATGCAAATGACACGACCATGCTTGCTGACAGTGAAGAGGACTTGCAGCACTTACTGATGAACATCAAAGACCATAGCCTTCAGCATGGATTACACTTCAGCATAAAGAAAACAAAAATCCTCACAACTGGACCAGTAAGCAACATCATAATAAACAGAGAGAAGATTGAAGTTGTCAAGGATTTTATTTTACTTGGATCCATAATCAACCCCCGTGAAAGCAGCAGTCAAAAAATCGAAAGACACATTGCATTGGGCAAATCTGCTGCAAAAGTCCTCTTTAAAGTATTGAAAAACAAAGATGTCACACTGGGGACTAAGGTGTGCCTGACCCAAGCCATGGTGTTTTCAGTTACCTCATATGCCTGCGAAAGCTGGACAGTGAATCAGGAAGACTGAAGAAGAATTGATGCCTTTGAATTGTGGTATTGGCAAAGAATATCGAATATACCATGGACTGCCAAAAGAATGACAAATCTGTCTTGGAAGAAGTACAACCAGATGCTCCTTGGAAGCAAGGATGGGGTAAGACTACGTCTCACATACTTTGGACATGCTATCAGGAGGGATCAGTCCCTGGAGAAGGACATCATACTTGGTAGAGGGTCAGCCAAAAAGAGGAAGACCCTCAATGAGATGGATTGTCACGGCGACTGTAACAATGGGCTCAAGCATAACAACAATCGTGACAGTGGCACAGGGGTGGACAGTTTTTCGTTCTGTTGTACATAGGATTGCTATGAGTTGGAACCAACTCGATGGCACCTAGCAACAACAAAGGAGTTGAAAGATATATACACAGAAAATGTATGAGTTTAATTCGCACATTTATGATCAATTGATTTTTCACAAGGGTACCAAATTCATTCAGTGGAAGAAAGAATAGACTCTTCAACAAATGGTGCCAGAACAACTAGATTTTCACATGCCAGAAAATGCAGTTGGTTCCTCAGAAAGTTTAAGATTGAAAATCCATGTGGCCCAGCAACTGCATTCCTAGGTATACATCCAAAGTATTGAAAACAGGGACTAAAAAGATACATGTACACCAGTATATTCGTTACAGCATTATTCACAATAGCCAAAAGGTGGAAACAAGTGAAGTGTCTGTCAGCATATGCATGGATAAACAAAATGTATATGCACAAATGGCATATTATTCAGACTAAAAAGGAATGAAGTTCTAATAACATGGAACGACATGAATGAACCTTGAAAATATGCTTAGTGACATATGACATGTACAAAAGAACAAACATTGTCTGACTCAACCCACATGAAATATCTAGAATAGGCAAATTCATAGAGACAGAAGGTAAATTAGAAGTTACGAGGGGATTGGACCAAGGGGGAAATGGGTAGTTATTGCCTAATGATTACAGAGTTTCTGTTTGAGAAAAACTTTGGAAGTAGTGATGAAAAGTTTTGGAAGTAGGTAGTGATTAAAGTTGTACAACATTTTGGATGTAATTAATGCTACTGCACTGTACACTTAAAAATGGTTAAAATGGCAAATTAAAAATAAAGATGACAATCTCTAAAAAAACAAAAATGATAAGTGCTCAGATAGCCTTGTATGAGCTGAAGTTTGAAGGATGTACAAAATTAGCCTATCAGGAAAGAACATTCTAAGTAGGTCGCCATATCATGGTGTGTGTATTCAATACCAGCAGCAATATTGAAATAATCCTAATCCCAAAATGGGGAATGTTTGTTTTGTGTTTCCTAATGCTCTCTGATAGTGACGAACATGCTTGTTATGTCTGTACCTGTGTACCAGACAGTTACAACAAAATGTGGTAAGAGGTGGGAGAACATGGAAGCAGAGTGTGGGTGCGTTTAATTAAAACTATAAAAAATTGCCAAGGTAATATTTTATATATTTTTGAACTGTGTTTTTATTCTTAAGTCTAGTTTGATTATGCTTGGTAAAACATTCTTTTGGTTAAATGTAACATCTAACCTAAAAAGAAATTCAGTACTTCACATAAAATTTGATTTATTGCCAACAAAGCACACCATGCAGATTTTTGCTCTTGTATTACTCTCTATGCAGTATTTGGGGATTTTGAGTTTAAGCTATTCAGACTTATACATATTGGAGATGTTTTTCATAAAACAAGTGGATAATACTGGCAGTCTACTTTGGAAAAATCCACTATCCATATCTCTGTGGAGCATAGTTCTACTTTGGCACGTGGAGTTGCCCATGAGTAGGAGTTGGTTTGATGGCAGCTAGTTTCGGTTTTGAATCATCACTATTTGAACTGAGCTAATAAGCATTCTGTTCTTAAATTACCTTTTGAACACCTGGCCAAACAGTTGTAGAAGCTCTTATATAACATATTGGTAATAAATAAGGAAGAGAATCCTGTGCCCCAACTTGATCACTGTCACCAATGCCCTACTTTTTTCTGTTTTTAGTCTGTATATCTGTGAAGACGAGTTAATAGTCAAATGTTCTTTCTCTGCTGTTAATTCTATGACCCCTATGTGTCTGGAGGGAGATTACCTTGGTTTTGAACTTAGGAAATAGGAAAGCATAGATTGCAAAGGTACCTTTTATGTTTGCGTTACTCTTCGGGCATTTCATTGTTCTATTGTTATTTCTCAGCCAAATGGATATACCTTCAATAGGAAATGCATGATTACTGTGTTTTTACGCAAATAACGGACGCCTTCTATGTTTGTTTGCCAACTGAGCCCTTTCTCCAGGAGATATTTTTGTAAGCATACTAAGCTAATTTTATCTTACAGCAACATGAAAAAAAAATTGGCATAGTGGTGCTTAAGAAAATAACTTGCTGGGGGATGGCATGATTGGCAAACAAACATAGAAGGTGTGCATTATTTGCATAAAAATGTGGTAATTTATGTACCCTGAGGGACTACGTTATTTTGATAATCAGTGATTGATTTTTTTGTTTCTGTTTTTGTTTTCTTCTTTTAGGAGAGAAGCCACAAATCTTACCGTCCTTTAACAGTATTGACATTTCGCTTAAATTATCTGTTTAGTGAACTCCAGCCAATGTCATATCATCTCCTCAATCTGATTTTCCATGCTGTGGTTAGTGTGATATTTCTTAAAGTCTGCAAACTTTTTCTGGACAACAAGAGTAGTGTGATTGCTTCTTTACTTTTTGCAGTACATCCAGTACACACAGAAGCAGTAAGTAAAACTAAATCAATTTTTTTCCATTATTGTATTGGAAAACCTATGCATTGATTATAATGTTATAAGTTTTTAAGAAAAAAAATTAACCATGACATTAAGGGTAAGTGTTTAAAGACTCTTGAATTAAAATAGTAAGTCTAACTTTCTATCGCACATTTTTTTAAATTTTAAAACAACTTTGTACGTAAACGAATGAAAGTTTGTAGGCAAAAGTCTTTATGTTTAAACCGTGTGTGTGTGTTTTGGCTTTGGTTGGAGGGATGCTGTGTCGTCTCCCACTATCTTTTGGTGTCTAGCTGAACATTTCCTGCATGTTTACAAAAATGGTAGGTTGTTTTAGATTTTGTGAGTCCCAAATGCTCTTAAGGAAGAAGCTTGGGGGTTTTATACACAAATTTTTAGAATTTAAAAAGACTTCTAAATCCTCTCATTTTACAGAAGAGAAGATTGAGATCTATGGAGATAGTCTGACCAAGCTCACAAAGAAAGAATTAGAAATAACTTCTTTTAATTTTAATTACTGGTGCCTCCCCCCACACCCCCATACTACATTGTCTTTCTACATATGGCTTTTATACTTGTAATATATCCCCATTATTTCATAAAGGGAGTATAAATTATAATTAAGATTTTATTTAAACTCCAACCTAAATAGTATTTATTTCTAATTGAAATTTAGTTCTCTCTCTTCTATTTAAATTGGGTTCTGTTTATTGTCTTTTTTAGTTTGCTGGTTTATTATGAGGTAACACATTGAATTTATGATACTTTTGCTTTTTAAGAACAGTTGTATTTTAAGAAAAATTTTAAGAAGGGCTTAGTTCTTTTTAAAATTTTTTTTAAGAACTATGCTAGGTAATTGTACCGGAGTTATGTCAGATGTTACATTGGGGGATGCTGGGTAAATGGTACACAGGACCGCTCTGTGCTTTTTTTTGCAATTTCCCAGGAGTCTATAGTTATTTCAGAGTAAGTTAAATAATAATAATAAAAGAACTGTTACAAATGATCATTCTGATAGTTTCATTCATGGATATTATACAAATTTACCACATGAGGGCACTCAAGGACTGTGTAAGAAATAGAAATGTGTATTTGAAAAGTTACGACTATTTAATTTCTATGTAAAGTGCTGTTGGTATTATGTAACATTTTCAAAATACTCTTCCTTAATTTGGAACTCACTCCCTCTTTTCCTTTCTAGGTAACAGGTGTTGTAGGAAGAGCAGAACTTTTGTCATCTATCTTTTTTCTAGCTGCATTTTTGTCATATACCAAATCTAAAGGACCAGATAATTCCATAGGTAAATGTCTAACATTTGACTTTTTTCTGTACCTATAAAACTTGGTAATGTAATTTTTATTTGTGCCAGATGCCTCTTACACATTATATGCCACCCAAACCCATTGCCATCAAATCGATTCCAACTCATAGCAACCCTACAGGACGGAATAGAATGCCTCATAGGATTGCCAAGGCAGGTAACCTTTACAGAAGCAGACTGCCACATCTTTTCTCCTGCGGAGCAGCTGGTGAGATTGAGCTGCTGACTTTTTGGTTAGCAGCCAAGCTCTTAAAACACTGCGCCGCCAAGGCTCCTTTTATATGCCACACTTGGTTTATCTTTATACGTTGTTCTGCTTTAGCATATATGATAATATGAAAGTATGCAACATTGTCTACATTAAAAACTGCATTTTGTTTATATTTTACTGTAAGCTAAGAGATTCTATTTGACCTAATTTTAAAAACCAAATTATCCTAGAATATAGGAGTTTTGAGTCTTATTGCCTAGTTCCACCTGATATTATCTATCAGTGATACAGGTACCAATGCTTCACTTGCCTTTCTAAAAATAACACATGGTGGACTGTGAATTATACTGTTTAGGCAACTCTAGTATAACTTCTATTATGTCTGGATCATATTTCAGCTATTTATTGAGCCCTTGTGTCCCCACCACTCGTCTGTCAGTATGTTATACTGTGGTAGCTTGCATGTTGCTGTAATGCTGGAAGCTATGTCACTGTTGTTTCTAATAACAACTGGGTCACCCATGGGGGACAGGTTTCAGTGGCGCTTCCAGACTAAGACTAGGAAGAAGGACCTGGCAGTCTACTTCTGCAAAAAAAAAATTGGCCAGTGCAAACCTTATGAATAGCAGCAGATATAGTGCCGGAAGGTGAGTCCTTCAGGTTGGACTAAAAAAAAAAAAATCAAACTTATTGCTGTTAAGTCAATTCCAACTCATAGTGATCCTATAGGACAGAGTAGAGCTGCCCGGTAGAGTTTCCGAGGAGCACCTCGTAGATTCAAACAGCCAGCGTTTTGGTTAGCACACGTAGCTCTTAACCACTATGCCACCAGGGCTTCCTTCAGGTTAGAAGGTACTCGAGATACAACTGGGAGAGAGCTGCCTCTTCAAAGCAGAGTTGACTTTAATGACAAGGATGAAGTAAAGCTTTCAGGACCTTCAATTGCTGGTGTGGCATGACCCAAAATGAAAAGAAACAGCTGCGAATATGCATTAATAATCGGAACATGCAATATATAAAGTGAATCTAGAAAAGTTGGAAGTCATCAAAAATGAAATGGAATGCATAAAGATTGATATAGACATTAGTGAGTTGTTTTAGACAGGTATTGGACAGTTTGAATCAAACAATCATACGGTCTTCCACACCGGGTATGACAAATTGAAGAGGAACGGCTTTGCATTCATCATCAAACGGAATATTTCAAGATCTGTCCTGAAGTGGTATAGTGGTTAAGTACTACGGTTGCTAACCAAAGGGTCGGCAGTTCGAATCTGCCAGGCGCTCCTTGGAAACTCTATGGGGCAGTTCTGCTCTGTCTTGTAGGGTCGCTATGAGTCGGAATCGACTCAACGGCACTGGGTTTGATTTCGGTTTTGATCCTGAAGTACAGATGTAATAAGCTATATAGATATCTATCTATGGAATAATTTCAAGCATTTATCTTCTTTTTGTATTGATAGTTTGTTAATTATGATTCACACCTGTAATTTTCTCCATTTTCCCCACCCAGCCTTTGTTTTAAAAGTTACTATTTGGTTGGAAAACTTTCCTCTCCCAAAACAAAAAATGTATTTTAGTTCAAGTTACACATCTTGAGGTTTTACTTTGCTTTGAATATATAAAACAATTACTTAGAAAATTTAAATATATTTTAAATTCCAAATTATGCAGTGTAAGTCAATGGGAAATATGGGTATGGAATCACAAGATTTTTCATAATGTTTAGTAGTTGTCTAATTTTTGTACTATTATACAATTGTTTTTGTGAAGTTTTATTTATTTCTTTTCTGAAATTGCAGTGTGGCCTCCAATTGCTTTGACAGTATTTTTAGTGGCTGTTGCAACATTGTGTAAAGAACAAGGAATAACAGTTGTGGGAATTTGCTGTGTGTATGAAGTGTTTATTGCCCAGGGGGTAAGGAAACATAAAATTTTTGATTGCTATCTTGGTTTATCTTAGTTTAATCAGATTGTCTTTATTTTCTAAATCTATCTTTAGAAACTATCCTATCTATTTAAATCACTCTGTTTACCAATTCATTTAGAAAGTCAAACCAAAAATTTGCATAAAACAAGCATGTTTTCTTTCATACCCACTAAAACTTAATTTTTTCTTTTTTAAAGACATCTTCATTTTTTAAGGACTGATTTTTAAGTTTCAATAATGAAATTATTAGGCAATTTGGAACAGTGCAGAATAATACTGTAAAATATAATTCATTATTAGGTAGTCTTCATTTTTATTCATTACCAGTTCCACAAATTGTTCCATATTGGTTTTATAATTAGAGTCAGTTTGTACTTAATGTTGTATTTGGGAGGTGCTATGTTGTGAAACATAATAGTATATTGTTATTCATTATTTAAAACTCTTTTTTTTTTCCCTAGTATACTTTGCCATTATTATGTTCTACTGCTGGACACTTTCTCCGTGGAAAGAGTAGTATTCCATTTTCTATGCTGCAAACACTAATAAAACTTATTGTCCTGATGTTTAGTACACTATTACTTGTTGTGGTCAGAGTCCAGATTATTCAGTCCCAGCTTCCAGTATTCACTAGGTATGAAATTCTGAGTCTTTTTTGTGTTTTCATGACTTTAGATTTTCAGTGATTATAAATGTTCCAGAAAGTCTTTGATTTACATTGAGTTTTTTAAACAGCTTTATTGATATATACTTAACATAAAAAATTGCACATATTTAAAATGTACAGATTAGTAAGTTTTGATGTATGCGTACAACCATAAAACTATCATCACAGTAAAAATAATGACCCCCAAATTGGTTGACGAGTTAAGTCTTCTGTCTTTAGTGATTTTTGTCTTCTTTTTCTATCAGTTATTGAGAGAGGAATGTTGAAATCTTTGACTGTAATTGTAGATTTGTACATTTCTCCTTGCAATTGTATCAATTCTTGCTCCACATGTTTTGAAACTCTGTTATTAATGCATGAACATTTAAGATTGTTACATCCTCTTGATCAGTTGCCCCTTTCATCATTTTGAAATGAGCTTCTGTCTTTCATAAGACTCTACTCTGAAATTTACTTTGTGTTATACTAACATAGCCACTCTAGCTATATTTTGTTAGCGTTATATGGTGTATCTGTTTCCAGTCCTTATAACCTTCCTGTGTCTTTAATGTAGGCTTCTCTCTTTTTTTTTTAATTTTGTTCACTTTTATATATGCTTTCATCTGTTTTTTATTGGTAGTAATCTAACAAGTGTCACTCTGTCTCATCAAAGTGTAGCATAATATTTTAGCCGTTATACTTTTTTTTCCCTTGGTGGAGGATATAATCTCATATTCTTTTTTTTTTTCGTAATTGTTGTTAAGATAGATATATGTTTATGTACATATATATATAAAACACAACATTTGCCAATTCAGCATTTTTTACTTCTATAGTTTAGTCATATCACCTACGTTAATCATGTTGAACCGTCACCAATAATTGTTGCCAAATTTTCCATCACCATAAAGAGAAACTCACTGCTTGCTAAATAATGACTCCCTCTTCCCCCCTTTCTCCTACCCGTGGTAACCACTGTTAAAACTTTGGTCTCTGTATCTTTGCCTATTCTGTGTATTTCATATAATAGAGGCCTACCATATTTATCCCTTTACAATTGATTTATTTCACTCAGTATATTGTTTTCAAGGTTCGTCCATGTTGTAGCATGTGTCAGGACATCATTTCTATTTATGGTAGAATAATATTCCATTGTATATATGTGCCACATTTTGTTTATCCATTCATCTGTTGATGGACATTTTGGTTGTTTCTCAGGTGTATTACGTGTAGGCTGCATATAGTTGGATTTTCCTCTTTTGTTTAATTGGATAGTATCTGTCCTTTAAATGCAGGGTTTTGGTCATTTATATTTAATATGATTATTGATATAGTTTTATTCACATCTATCATCTTGCTCATTGTTCCCTTAGTCCACCCATATATTCTTTGTTTCCTTTTTTCTCTTTTCACCTTCCTTTAGATTGAGTACTTCTTATTATTTCATTTTATCTCCTTGGTTTATTAGATATAAATCTTTGTTGTCTCATTCTAGGGTTTCTAGTGTGCATCTTTTGCTTATCGCAGTCTACCTTCAAGGGATATTATAACTTCAAGTATGTATAGTATGAATATAAGTACATATATGTGTGTGTATAGTACAAGAGCTTACGTTTCATTTTTCTCTTCTCATTCTTTGTGTTATTTGCATACATTTTCCTTCAGCATACATTAGAAATCCAAAATTATTTTTGTTTCCGATTTTTGGGGCTGCTTTTGTTTGTTTGCTTTAAACAGTAAATTATCCTTTGAAGATTTTTAAACAGAAAAAAAAAGTTTTTTATATTTACCCATGGAGTTAACATTTCCAGTGCTCTTCATTCCTTTGTTAGTTCAAGATTTTCATATATTTTGCCTTGTACCTGAAGGACTTTAACATTTCTTGTCATGCGAGTGTGCTGGTGAGTAATCATTTTAGCTTTTGCATGTCTAAAAATGTGTTTATTTCACCTTTGTTTTTGAAAGATATTTTCACTGGGTATGTAGTTCTGTGGAAACCCTGGTGGCGTAGTGGTTAAGTGCTACGGCTGCTAACCAAAAGGTCGGCAGTTCAAATCTGCCAGGCGCTCCTTGGAAACTCTATGGGGCAGTTCTACCCTGTCCTATAGGGTCGCAATGAGTCGGAATTGACTCGACGGCACTGGGTTTGGTTTGGTTTTATATAGTTCTACATCGATGGTTTTCCATTCACTACTCTAAAGATGTTGCTCTCCTGTCTCCTGGCTTGCATTGTTTTCAACAAGAAATCTTCTGTCATCCTTATCTTTATGGTTTTATATGGAATCTATCTTTTTTTATGCCTTCTTATATTTTCTCTTTATCACTGGTTTTAAGCAATTTGTGCTCAAACAGCATTCTTCATGTTTTTTGTGTTTAGGTTAATTGAGCTGCTTGTAGGTTTATACTTTACATAAATATCAGAGAATTTACTTCTTCAGATGTTTTTTCTGTTCCTTCTCTCGTTATCTTCAGGTATTCCCTTTGCAAATATACTAGGCCTCTTGAAGTTGCCCCACTGATGCCACATTCATTTTTTTTCCAGTGTGTTTTCTCCCTCTTTTCGTTTTGTATAGTTTATATTGCTGTGCTTGAATTTCAGTAATCTTTATCTGCCATGTCTAATATGCCCTTAATTCCATCTAGTTATTTTTCATCTCAGATGTTGTAGTTTTCATCTCAAGAAGTTCAATTCTGATGTTTTTATGTCTTCTGTGTCTCTACTTGATATGTTTAGTCTTTTTTTTTTTAAAAAACATCTTGAACATGTGGAATATGGTTATAACACCTTTAATGTTCTTGCCTACTGATTCTATCATCTGTCATTTTTTTGGTCAGTTTAGATTGAATAAATTTTCTCCTCATTATGGATTGTATTTCCTGCTTCTTTACGTACCTGATCATTTTTTACTGGGTGCCAGATGTGAATTTAGTATGATATACGCCTTTAAGTATTTTAGCTGTGTTCTGGCATGCAGTTAAGTTACTTGGAAACAGTTTCATCTTTTCAAGTCTTGCTTTTAAGCTTTGCAGAACCACGGACAGTATTTAGTGTAGAGCTCTAAGTGACCATGGGCAGTATTTAACGTAGAGCTAGGTGTAAGTGACTGGCATCACTTGCAGGGACTCTTTTTTAACAAAAGGCCAGAATGTAGTTCATGTTGCTGTCCATGATAGTGCATTGCTGTCTCTGATTAGAATAAATTTTATTCAGATAATTTTCTAAGTCTAACATTTTGTGTTTGTGTGTGTGTGTGTGTGTGTGACATTTTCACACAGCTATCCTTAATAACAATTTTTTTTCTTTAATTACTTTTCAATTCTATGAATTTTTACCTCTGAGTCTTGTCATTCTAAACTGAAAAACTCATACAGGTGTTAAAATATGGAAAATAGATTGAATCATAGGTATATACTTTTTATTGCCCTCTTCTTTCAGTTTCAGTGTTTTTATTCTATCATTTCTCTTAGATAATTTTTAATCAGTTATCCTCCATCTTCATTTCTACAGTCTGAAAATATGGTTTATAGGTGTGTTTTTGTTTTGTGTTATGTATATGTGGACAGGTTATTTGAAAAGTCTTCGTTATTGTTTTTCTGGTCTGTCTTCTTGTAACTTTCTTATTCTGCCTTCAACTTCTTATTCATAACAGTTCTATTTCTTCCTTAGAATTATTGAAAACAGTTATAATTGACATTTTCTTTGCATTTGTACCAGAAATTGCATATATACATTGTCGTGTATGGTACGTGTTACACATTTTCCACATGTTTTTTTCCAAAATATACCATACTTTTACACAATTTTTTTTTTTACATGGTGCTGTAAAAAAATTAGCATAGCATCCTTACAAAAATATCTCGCATGGGAGGGCGCAGTAGGCAAACGTAGAAGGCACGCATTGTCTGCATAAAAGTATGGTAATCATTTTTTAAGGTGTTTATGTGCGTGTGTGAAAGGATTTATGATCTGCTTCCAAAAAATCAATCATGGGCCTGCTCAGTGGCAGCTAACGGTGACATACACACACACAGGCCCACACACACAGTATGTGTATTATGTATATATAATTTTATTCTATTAGATTGCCCTGCGAAGTTGATTATATCGCTTGACTTTTGTGAGCATTATAATAAATATGGGTAATGATCAATATGGGTATGTAAAAATAATTATATAAAGCCAACTCTTTCTCTACAGTTGAGTTATTGAATCAGCGATCCTAAATAAACTCTTATAAAAATTGAACTCTGAGTAATGGATTACAGGAAAAAAAGAGCATTGTATTCAGTTCTGGTGATTTTGAGAATTTGAGTCCTGACTCTTGAGATTTATTTATGTATATATTTAGAGATTCAAATATGAAAGCTTTCAAAATGGTATTATTTATTCAAATAGTTTTTACTTTTTCTCAACCATTTGATGTTTTGAAGAAGGAAAAGTAAAAGAAGTAGTAGAGGCTGGTATTCATGGAGTTGTTCATTTTAAAATGAAAAATCAGGTTTTTAAAGGACTATCAATCTAGCCAATAAAATTTTAGAATGTAGATTGAAGAAATAAAAATCTGAAGCTATTTATTTGAAATACTTTAAGTGTTTTAAAAATGACTTGACTTTGTTTTCAGGAAATAGACTAAATTAATAAAATATATACAGTTTAATATATCATGGTCTAGAGAAATGTAAACTAGGATAAATTAGGAAAAAAAGTAGAACCCAAATAAAATGTTACATAGGTCTGTATATAAGCTTTCTAGTGGTCAAAGTAAAGAAGGGGAAAGCTCCTAGGTGATATGGTTTTTCCTGTCCGTGAGAGAAGGAAAGCATAGTAATTCTTTCTAGGAAGCATAACTTTTATTAGCAGTTAGGTATTAAAGAAATGTCTTTTGTATGAAACCATTGATGAGTGTTCTCAAAAGCATCCATACGACACATGTGATAATAAACCTTGTAAAACTTTTTGTTATTGATCAGATCACAATTTAATGAAAGTACTTCTACAGTGCCATAATTTTATTATAGTATACATGTCTGAATTGTTCTAATAATAAACTAGAGAAATAGATGACTTGCTTGCTGTTCAAGCAGTCCTTTATAAATATCACTTCTGTCTGCTAGACTTTTTATAGTGGTTAGACAGTTTGAACTCTGGCAAGAGTCTGAAGCATCCATAAAAAAAAATTTATGTCATCTGATAAAATTACATATAAAATATTTCTTTTATTATTTTTCAGTATTTTATGTGTATATGTTATGTATTGGTTTTGTGGTTAAAATGTTTTATTTTAAAGAACTGTTTTTCATCCTTTATACAGATTTGATAACCCAGCTGCTGTAAGCCCAACTCCTTCAAGGCAACTAACTTTTAACTACCTTCTTCCTGTGAATGCTTGGCTTCTTTTAAATCCTTCAGAGCTCTGCTGTGATTGGACAATGGGAACAATACCACTTATAGAGTCATTTCTGGATATTCGAAATCTTGCCACGTTTACTTTCTTTTGTTTTTTGGGAGCTTTGGGAGTATTCAGTCTGCGATACCCTGGTGATTCTTCTAAGGCTGTTTTAATGGTAAGAAACTTTCTTAACTTTTCAGGTGTTACTACATTCAGTAAGAGACTATCTTTAATTCATAAAAAACATCTTTTTAAAGGCAATGTCTTTCGCTCTGCATCTGCTCAATTTATGAACTTACTTTAAGTTATCCTAAAATTATACATCAGAATATAATTTGCAGGCGTAATTTTACATGATATGTTCAGAACGTAAAATAAACACTGATTATGAATTTCCCTGCTGGTATTTGAATACCAGTGGCATAGCTTCCAGCATCACAGCAACACGCAAGCCCCCACAGTACGACAAACTGACAGACGCGAAGGGGACATTATGCTTGGTAAAGTAAAGGGCCAGCGAAAAAGAGGAAGACCCTCAATGAGATGAATTGGCACGGTGGCTGCAGCAGTGGGTTCAAGCCTAACAATGATTGTGAGGACACCACAAGACCAGGCAGTGTTTGGTTCTTTTGTACCTGGGATCACTATGAGTAGGAACCGACTTGATGTACCTAACAACTACAACATGAATTTTCCTAATTTGATTGGAGCTCTGAAATCATGAAGAATCCCTTTTTGGTTTGTTTTCTTATGTTTCTTACCTTCACGCAATAAATTATACACTTTTTGAAGGAAGGACCATATTGTATACTTTTTTGTTTTCCTGACACCAAGAGGAATGTCATATAAGATATACAGCTAGAAGCATGTAGTGCTTCAATTCTCATTACCTAGATTTTCATTACTTCATGCCGTAGCTCTTAACTATAGTCACAGAACTCCAATTATTTGAGAAATCTTTTTGTTGTTGTTTTTCTAAAGTCTGTCTCCTTGTGTCTTCCATTAGTGTATATAGAAAGAGCAAATAAATGGTAGAGTACCTCCTGAAGTGGGGTTCTGCAAAAAGAGCAGTTAAAAAAGCAGGATAGAGGAATTTAAAATTTTGATAAATAAAATAGTGGTTTATATAATGTAATCTGGATGAAAAATGAAATAAAGAATATTGCCAATGAAAAAAATTTGTGTAAATGATGTATGATTTACATGTAAAAGAACAATTTTGACATTGAGCATAATCCTGCTTTAAGTGTAGTCCTAATAAGCATGCTGTCTTTTTATGGTGGTATTTTAAAGTTCTCTGGAAGGGGTAAGTAGAACAAAGGAACAAGTTCCAAATACCATGTAGTATGTTAAACACTTACTGATAAAAGATGGGATATATATCTCAACACCGTAAAGTAAGTAGTTATTATTCCCATTTTCTTGATAAATTGAGTCTCAGGATGATTAAATAGTTTACCTTTTGTTACCTAGCAAGTAAGAAGTAAAAGATTTATGTCCAAATCCTTTGCTTCTTTCCACTACCATCTTTTTTAAAGAGAGTTTACTGGAAGAAGAAGATTCTAAGTTAGTCATAGTTAATTCACTTGGCCTACATTAATAGAGAACATGTTAGAACTTCTGAGTAAATTAATCATTGAGGACATTCCTTGTTCCAGAACCAGTAGTTTTTTCCTGAGAGTTTAACTTGTTTAATTCCTTAAATGAAATTGGTTTAGGGTAGCTATGAATTTAAAAAGAACATTTAGTAACCTCTCTTTATCTGTTTCATAGCTAGCTGTTTATTTTTATCAGCATTTCAGAGAAATTGAAAGTGAATTATATCATTTTATCTTTTGATTAAAAATAAACATTTTACATTTTGATTAAAAAAACTCACTAAACCAGATGTAAATTGGTATAATATGGTGCTTTTCCTCAGATTCAGTATTGTTTCGTTGGCGATCAGAAATTATAAAACTTTCGTGGAGAAAGAATTCTTTACAGTATCTATGTATCTCTACATCCATAATTCCCTGATAAACAATGATGAAGAAAAAAAACTTTCCCTTCAACCCATTAGAAGAGTCTCAAACTTCTGAGCTAAACAATCGATGTATTTATTCAGTTAAATTCTGTAGAACAAACCAGAGTAACAAAATGTGGAAGCAGGTGTTCATTGAAACAGATGTCCTAATGACGACCAAAGTTATTTCCTTCCACAGGTTATTTGTGCGAGAGCTTTTGTAATGGCTTTATATGTGGAAACCATATGCCATCCCATTTTCAAAATGCCAAGAAATATAAGCCTTTTTGAGGTTTTATTTTTCTTCAGTTTCCAGTATTATAACTTTAGAAATCTTCCTAGAATAACAGACTATTGACTTGAGACAGTTTTATTTTTATACATACACTAATAAACCTCTAGTAAAATATATGTGACTCATCAGAATATTATTCAAAGTAATGCTAAGGTCAGAGGCAGTAGCCTGCTGTCTTGTGTGAACCATACCTTATTCCATTCCTTTGATTGCTAATATGTGGTTACATGTAGTTGTAAAGCTGTAAAAACTGGCTGTTTGTCAACCTTTGTAGTTTTTTTGGAAAACCTTTGAATATCTTTCTATCAATTTATTTTTAATACATACATATAAGTCAGATATGTAAAAAATCATCAGTGTCATGTTATAGTTTCAAAAGATACATCTACTTTCTTATTTAATTGGATGAGCCTTTGTGATCTAAGCTTTGATTAAAGGTGTAAATATTTACCATTTTTATATTTGACTATGCAAGTGTATTCCTCACAGAAAACCAGTCACACATAGCTAATTATGGTTTTCAAATTTAAAATGGCTCTATTTTAATTTCAAGTAGAAATAATTTCTAAGCACCCCGGGAATCTTTTTTTCAAAGAAAGCCCATGAGTATTCTCGAATTTATAAGCTGTAGCATCTAAGAAAACTTCCATCTTACCTTGCTTGTGTACACCCTGCTATTTCTTAGTACCATCTTGTACTCTTTTATGTTTAAACTAGTATTAAAAAATGATCCACAGTGCATTACTCAAATGCCAAAGAAATAGCAAGTATTTGAATTTGAGTGTTAAGTGTCCATATATATTTTTTAATGTATTGTCTTTTCCTTCTAGGCACTTTGTTTAATGGTGCTACCATTTATTCCTGCATCAAACCTTTTTTTTCCTGTTGGATTTGTTGTTGCTGAGCGAGTATTATATGTTCCTAGCATGGGGTTCTGTATTTTGGTAGCCCATGGATGGCAGAAAATATCAAACAAAAGGTGAATTAAAATGTTCATTTAATGCCTACAAACTATAGAATTAAGTACGATGCATTCTAGTATTTTAATTCTGTCTATTTGATGTCATTTTATAGGTCATTATTTATATTGTTTTTCATCTTGATATTTGTCTGCAGTTCAAGTTAGGGAAGTTCCATGGCACCTGCCTCATCCTGTGTTCTACTCCGTATTTGTAATTTTGTTTTACAGCCTGAGACATAACAAACTTCGAATCAGACCCAGATGAAAACAAGAATATTTTTGAGCCTAGAGCCACATTTGAGCACTACCACTTTCATATGCAGTGAACTAAGATGTACTCTTCTTACTTAAGCAAACCATAATTGCATTAATATATGTAAAATTAATTATTAATTTTTTAAAAAACTTTAAAGTGTTCAAGTCAATACTGTGTAAAACGCACACAGTAAGCAATTCATAATTTCTTATTAGCATCATCATTATCTTCATCCTAATCACGTCCCAGTTTTCTTAAAATAACGGGGAGAGTGGTCACACTGTATGTACATTTACAGACTAATAGTGATAGATATTATCTCATTGTAAATATGTGCTGAAGCACTAAAATTATGAAATCAAAGTTTTAGTAGTTAAGTAATACTAATGTAATAGTATTAAATTTAGATTTGTAACTTGAAAGAGCAATTTGTCTCTTCTCACTTTACAGTTACTCCAACCCTCTGAATTCTGACTTCTGTCTATATCACTCCACTGATAAATGTAATAGATTGTCTCCCAGTAGCGAAATCCAATAATTGCTTTCTTTCACAATGTATTTCCTTGGCATCTGTAAAAATTCTCTCTTCTAGTTCTCTTCCACATCTGTTCTTTTCAGTTGCTTCTTAGATTCTTCTTGTCATATCTGCTTTTTAAATATTGATGTTTCTTAGGGTTTTTTTTATAGCCACTTTTCTCAGACTGTACATTCTCCCTAGATGATCTCATGCACATCCACTTTGTCCATCACCATCTACCAGCCCTTTTCTCTTAGCTCCTACCCATATATCCAATTATAATGGCTACCTTTTTGAGTGCCTACCATGCCAGAATCGACAGCAACGAGTTTGATTTTGGTTTTGACCATGTGCCAGACACCATGATAGACCCTTTAAAATTGTTGTCTCATTTGATCTGCACACCCCTTAACTATTTTGTAGATTAGAAAGTAGAAGCTCAAAAAGATTAACTGATTACCCAAGATCTCACAACCAGTAAATAGCAGAGTCTTGGTTCACATTTACATCTGACTGTTTCCCATGTCCCTGCTCACTCTGATCCCTGCTCTCTCTTCAGGTTAAATGGATCTGTCTAATGAAATTAATTGAACTGTGCTATAGAGGCAAAAGCATAGACTCAGAACGTTAGTACTAAATGAGATCATAGAAATTATTTGAGTATAATCATCCTTTTAAAGGTGAGGAATTGAATCCCAAACAATTAGCCTAAAACTGTACAAGTAATTTGCATCTATTTTTTAAAGAGTTAATTTTACACTGATGTTTAACATGTAAAATTATTCCAAGATGTCATGATAATCTGTGATATAAATTTTAAGCAAACTTTATACGTAATGTTGCTCCTAATCAATCTGGCCGATGTTGATCTCTGATAGCTACTAAACGTAGCCAGTAAGAAAGAAAGTCTGATGGTTATTAAAAGCCAGTATGTTCCAAATTTCACTGGTCAGAACTACCTGTGGTCTTGTAAAGAAGGGGATATTTGGCACCATGTTTTCTGTGTGCACGGAGGGAGGTATGACGGTGGTTTCCTAATTTTATCGTAATCCTTCATGTCGAAAGTGTAAGTACAGAACCACTGAATTAATATTTGATAATTCTCTAGTTTTTGTCTTTTTTTATTATTAGAAATCTAAAATAAGATGCAGTACTTTGAGCTTTTTAGGTGTTACTTAATGTGCTTGAGTATTCAATACTGGAATTATGAAATGAAACTCGCTAAGGTATTAAAAAAATTTAAGCAAAAACATTTTTAAATACAGAGATAGCGAGTAGTAAGGTTGACACTTTCAAATGCACCTATGTGACAATACAATTCAAGGTTTTTTTTCACCCTGTTTTGTGCCTTCTTCAGTTATATTTAATTTTATATGCAGAACAAATCTTCAGAGAGTGAATGTGAAGATGTAAATTACAGTTTAGCCTAATGAAACCCAACGTTAACTTGAACTATGTAGTGATACATCTCTGCACAATTATGGAACTTAATTTAAATTCAGCTTAATTTTTGTTTCAACATTTTTAATTGCTGCAGTACACATTGTTGTGAACTCAAGGTAGAACACTCACGTTATAGGTGGTGACACAAAGGACTGTTAAAAAAATCACAAGTAATAACTGGTTGTATCAATTTTGTGTCATTAAATACAAACAGAGCTTTTAAAATGGGGGCAAATATTAGAATATATAATGTAGTTCTGTATGTTTAGATTTTGAAAGACTGAATTGGAAGGTAATATTCATAATATTTGATTCTTTGGGTGCCTTTCCCTCTAAAGATGGGATGATCATTGGCATTATTCCTATTCTTTCAAATGAATTCAAACGTGATATTTAGGAACTTGATCATACGTCTTAACCTCTGTTCTAAAAGGTAGAATGATTTTGGTGATATAGACAATGTGTTCTTGTTTTGCTTTTTTCTTTTAAACAGTGTATTAAAAAAGCTATCCTGGGTTTGTCTGTCTATGGTGATATTCACTCATGCCTTAAAAACACTCCACAGAAATTGGGATTGGGAGTCTGAATATACTTTGTTTATGTCAGCTTTGAAGGTAAAGTATTTTTCAGAATGACAGGAAAGTATATTAGCAATGATTTCTTATAGCTATGGCTAAGCTGTTTTAACTTTACTTTTAATTAGACATTTAATAATATTAAGTACTTCACTGAAAGATTAATGAAAATTATTTGTTCTTTATATCATATATGCCATGACCCAAATGCTCTCAATAGTAACCTTAGCTGTATGTCCAAAGCATATATGAATAACTGCCTGCATTCTCTAGTTGTTAGAAGCCCAAATGATAAAATGTTAAGTCAGAATATTTCATTGATTCTTAAGAGTGTACTATATTTTGTTGGTTCTTAAGAGTCACATTTTTTTCACCTTTTAACATCTCCAATATCAGAGTAAGTCTTACAGTGAGAGGCATCCTACAATGAATTAGTGACCTTATTTCTTTCTTAATGGTACATGAAATAATAGTGTTTTAATCGACAGCATCTTAGTTTCAGTAAAATAAAATACATAGCAACAAATACACCCTGCTGTGTGAAAGATAACCAGTGGTTACAATTGTATAGGAAGGGTAGGGACGGGCAGAAAGGAATGGTATAATGTTGGTATAGAGTGAACAACATAAATAGGAGTAAGGCTTTTTAAAAAATCATAAAATTTGTTTTTTAAAAGGTTTTGTCAGCAGAGATTTTTTTTTTTTAAGTTCTCCCTTACCTGTGCCCCCTTTAAATCTCAAGATGCTTATTTCTTTTTAACTATTTCTGTATTCTTCATTACCTAGCTTTATGGGATTGCTGCCTTGTTCCAGTTGTCTGTATGACTTTTTGATATGATATCTGCTTAGATGGAATGATTCTCCTCTTACACCAATCTGTAACTCCACCCCCTCCACCAGCTCAGACGTCTGCAAACAAATAGGACCTCATTGCTATATTTATTAATTCAGGCTCCTGTGTTGCCATTGCAGCCCCATAACTTTCAGAACTTCTGCTTGTCTTCACCCCCAGGACAGTGGTTGAAACCATAGCCCCAACTATTGCAACTAAGTTCCGTCTTCCACCTGCAGGAACACCATGCCCATCTGTGAACTCTCAAAGCATAGATTGTCTCAGAGCTTTAACCCCAGAGTTCACATTACCATAATAGACAGCATAAATAGCTTTAAATATCAAGCCTAAAAATAGTCACTGCAGTATCGTCTCTCTCAAAGGAACATGAATAGTAGAGCGGGCGTGTTTAAGTAGCATTATCCTTTGATTAAATTCAAATTTTAGTAAAACTCTATAAAGCACACATGTGCACGTAATGAAAACTGCTGTGGTTTTAATATGTTTGATACTGATGGGTAGAGGTAAATAAATTTGGTGAAACAGTCTTCATTTGGCTCTTTCCTCATCCCCAGGGACATCTCCATGGAATACCTCATTTCTGATAGTGTACCAAATATCTGTGACCTGAAGTCTTTTTTTTGTTGTTGTAATTTAATTTTATCTGAACTTATTTATTTAAGGTAAATAAAAACAATGCCAAATTGTGGAATAATGTGGGTCATGCCTTGGAAAATGAAAAGAACTTTGAGCGAGCTTTAAAATACTTCTTACAGGCTACACATGTTCAGCCAGGTAAGCATTATTAATTAGTAAAACTATTTGAATAATTTACTTTCTTTACATTTATTTTCAGGTTTTATTCCAGCTGATATGAATACAACAAGGTTAAATGCTGGCTTATTTTGAAATTTTATAATCTGCTCAGAACCACTCATCAGACATTTAAGGAATTAAACACAGTAAAGTTGTTGGGTGAAACTGATGAGCAGCTTTGGTGGAGCAATGGCTGCAAAAGAAAGGCATGAGCTTAAGACAGTGGGGGAAGAATAATTGGAGACAATTAGTATGGAAAACTGTTTTAAGGGATGTTGATAAGAAGTGGTGGGAGTGGTGGGTATAGTGTCAAGAGAGGGATTTGTTTGTTTTTAAGGTGGGAGAAAGAAAACATGTAGGCTGATGAGCCTAATCCAATAAAGTTAGGAAAATGTAATAGTGTAAGGGTAGGGGAGGGAGGTCGAATTACTAGATCAATAGATTATTGAATAGATGAGAGGAAATAGCATCTGGTGAATAGGGCAAGGACTTCATTTGATAATAGAACTGATAGTTAACCTGTGATAACAGGGAAGAGAGCATATGAACATAAATATAGGCAGGTGAGTAGGTGACATGGAGGAAGCTTCTGGAAGTTACCTCTGTTTGCTTCTGTTTTCTCACTGCAATAGAAAGCAAAGTCACCAGTAGAGAATGAAGAGAATGTTGGAGATCTAAGAAGGGGCTGTATTTATTGTTAGGTGCCATCAAGACTCAGAGAGACCCTATGTACAACAGAACAAAGCCTGGCCCTGGGCCATCCTCACAATCGTTGCTATGTTTGAGCCCATTGTTGAAGCCACTATGTCAGCCCATCTCACTGAGGGTCTTCCTCTTTTTCACTGATTCTCCACTTTACCAAGTAGGGACTGATCCCTCCTAGTAACATGTCCAAAGTATGTGAGGTGAAGTCTCACCACCCTTGCTTCTGAGGAGCATTCTGGCTATACTTCTTCCAAGACAGATTTGTTCATTCTTTCTGGCAGTCCAAGGTATATTCCGTATTCTTTGCCCACACCTTTATTCAAAGATATCAGTTCTTCTTCGATCTTCCTTATTCTTTGTTCAGCTTGCACATGCATATGAGGTGATTGAAAATGCCATGGCTTGGGTCAGGTGTACTTTAGTCTTCAATGTGGCATCTTTGCTTTTTAACACTTTCAAAAGGTCTTTGCAGCAAATTTGCCCATGGACATTGTGGATCTAAACAAAATGAAATCCTTGACAACGTCAGTGTTTTCTCTGTTTATCATGATGTTGCCTATTGGGCCAGTTGTAAGGATTGTTGTCTTTTCTTTATGTTGAGGTGTAATCTGTACCAAAACCTGTAGTCTTTGATCTTCATCTAGTCCTCTTCACTTTCAGCAAGCAAGGTTGTGTCATCAGCGTATCGCAAGTTGTTAATGAGTCTTCCTCCAATCCTGATGCTACGTTCTTCATGTAGTCTAGCTTCTCGGATTATTTGCTCAGCGTAAGGATTGAATAGGTATGGTGAAAGGATACAGCCCTGATGCACAGCTTTCCTGACTTTAAACCACACAGTATCCACTTGTTTTGAGGAGAGGGTGTGAAATGGCATATGAATAACCTGGAAATCTTATTATTCTGATTTAGGTTTAGGGTAGCATCTGAGATTCTGCATTTCTAATAAGCTTTCAGGTGGTGCTAGTTTACAGATTACACTTTGAAAAGTAAAGATTTAGGAAACTATAAAAGTATAGGAAAACGTAGTAAGTTGCCAGGCAGCTCTAACACCCTATTCAAGGTTACCAATACCAGTTGCAGTAGAGTTGATTTGACTCATGGAGACCCCATGTGTGTCAGAGTAGAACTGTGTTCCACAGGGCTTTCAGGGGCTGATTTTTGGAAGTATATTGCCAGGCCTTTCTTCTGAGATGCCTCTGAGTAGACTTGAACCACCAACTTTTCAATAACCAGTGAGCTCATTAACCATTTGTGCCACCCAATGACTCCTACATGAGGTGGTTGTGGTGTTGCATGCCGTCAAGTTGATTCTGACTCATAGTGGTTAGAAATACTTCATATAAAATGAGACCAGTGACATCGTTGTATATTTTTCTCTGCTACTTTGAGTTGTGATGGTCAGGCATGGAGAATTTGATTAGCCAGAATTAGGATTTTGTCAGGTATGTATTACTAAGCAAGACAGGGATAGGAGAGTGATTATGATGAGACACAGAATTTAAGCTGGGTAAGAAGGAATGTGAGGGAGGTGAATGATGGCACAAAGGCAATAGGATCAGTAAGTCTGAGGAATTTTTGGTGTCTGAATAGAGTGTTTTATAGCAGTTATTTTCCATTAAAATTGTGATTGGCATTTTGGGCGTGCAGAACCATATTGCAGGATACCCACCAAATACCATCATTATTTTTGATTCAGAGTGACAACCAGAAAGTACCCGTACACATTTCTAAATACCGTTGGGTTGGAAGACACAGCCCCATACTTTTCTGGTAGGTATGACTATGACCATTGAACTAAGTAGTTAAGGTGGGGGTGGAGGTGGGTGTCATTGAAAGAAAGGACATCAAGGCCAAGGAAGATTCAACTGTTTGGATTTTGAAATCATTGAGAATTTCAACAAAAGTGACGTTGGACAGTGACAGGAAGCTAGAGGTGGGTGAATGCAACTAAGAGGGATAGCTGATGATAGCTCAGTGACCTAAGACACACAGCTGAGTGACTTTAAGAAAAATAGGAAACTTTTTTAGGAGAGGAAGCACGTGAGATAGGTTGTAAAAGATGCCTAGGTTATGGTAGAGGATGGATGGGAAAGGGAGGAGGAGAGGAAACAGGACATATACCCGACGTTCTAAGAAAAACTGAACTACTTGAAAGGCTGTGGAGATAAAATTATAAGGTCACACTGTCAGTTATATTTCTAGATCTTTCCCTTCACCTTTTTTCTCTTATTGAAATATGGCTTTGCCTTGAAGACATGATTTACCTTTTTTTTTCCTTCAAGTGGTGACCAACACTTACTATGGTCAGACTTTTTAACTGTAGACATTCTAATAGATATGTAGGGTATATCATTGTGTTTTTAATTCATATTTCTATAATGAATAGTGATATGGAGCATCTTTTCATGTGCTTATTTGCCATCCATATTTCTTCTTTGGTAAATTGTCTGATCATTGTCTTTTTGCAGTTTATTATTATTATTATGGAGTTTTGAAAGTTCTTTTTATATTTTAGATACAAGTTTTTTGTAAGAAATGTTATTTGAAAGTATTTTTTCCCAGCCTGTCTTTTTATTCTCCTTCAGTGTCTTTTCAAGAGCAGGAGTTCCTAGTTCTGAGGACGTCCAATTCATCAATATTTTTCTTTTATGGATTGTACTTGTGTCATATGTAAGAAATCTTTGCCTGACCTAAGGTCACAAGGACTTTCTCTTATCGTTCTCCTGGAAGTTTTATAGTTTTAAATTTAGCTACATTTCCATTTGGATATGGTACAAATTATGGATCACAGTTCATTTTTTTATGTGTGGGAATCTCACAGTTCTAGCACCATTGGTTGAATATCCTTCTCCACTGAATTACCTTGGTACCTTTGTCAAAAATCAATTTACCATATGTGTATGGGTCTATTTCTGGACGCTAATCTGTTCTTTTGATTTGTTTATCTCTTATGACACTCGTAGTACATGTTTTTGATTACTTTAGGTTTGTAAAAAGTCTTGAATTTAGGTAATGTAAAACCTTCAAATTTATTCTTTTTTTTATAAAAGTTGTTTTAGCTATTCTAGGCCTTTACATTTCCATTTAAATTTTTTAAATCAGTATATGAACTTCTACAAAAAATTCTGGAATTTTTGATTGGGATTACATTGAATACAGAGATCAGTTTGGAGAGAATTGGGTTCTTAACAATATTGAGTCTTCTGATCCATAAATGTGGTATGTCTTTCTTTTTGTTTAGGTATTCTTTCTTTTCTCTCAGCAGTGTTTTGTAGTTTTCAGTGTGCAGATCTTGCACGTCTTTTTTTTTCAGATTTATTTCTAATTATTTCTTATCTTTGATATTATATTTAATGTTTATTTTTAAAATTTCAATTGTCCTTTGCTGTTTTATAAATACAATTGATTTTTTATATTGATCTTGTATCCTGCAGCATTGCTAAACTCAATAGTTTTAGTAGCTTTTTTTCCCTACGTGCCATAAGAATTTCCATATAGACAAGACAGTTTTACTTCCCCTTTCATATATGGATTCCTTTTATTTCCTTTTTTTTTTTTTTTTTCATAATATTGCATTGTCAGAACCCTCATTAAAGTGTTGAATCAAAGTGATTGACTTGTTATCTAAATGGGAAAGTGTTCAGCCTTTCACCAAGTATACAGTCTTTTCACCATTCAGTCTTTCACAGGAATGTTGATGCCTGTAGGTTTTTTGTTTTTGCACTTCATCAAGTTGAGACATTGCTTTCTATTCTTAGTTTGCACAGAGTTTTTATCACAAATAGATGCTGGATTTTGTCAAATGCTTTTTCTGTATCTATTAAAATTATGATTTTTATTTTTTAGTCTGTTAATATGGTTGATTTTATAATGTTAAACTAACCTTACTTTCCCTCAGTAAAACCTATGTGATCATGATGTATTATCCTTACTATACATAGTTGGATTTGATTTCCAAAACTTCTGATAGTGATTTTTGGTTTATAAGGGAGATTAGTTTGAGTTTTCATGTATTATGATGTTTTTGTCTAATTTTGGTATCAATGAATGCTGAGCTCATAGAATTAATTACTTGAAAAGTATTACCTCTTGTTCAGTTTTCTGGAAGAGTTTGTGTAGAATTGGTATAATTCCTTCCTTAAATGTTTGTTAGAAACCACTAGATTTTTCTTATACAATGTCTGATTTGTCATTATTCCTATCCAATGTATTTTCCATCCCAGATATTGTTTTCCTCACGAGAAGTTCACCTGACAGATTATATCAATGGATTGGATTGAGATATGAGAAAAAATGAGGCATAAAGGTTCCTGTCCTGAAAAACTAGGTGCATGGCAGTGCTGTTTATTTATTTGGTCTTGTTTTTCAGTGGGGTGTTAGAAAGGAGAATCAAAGTGTCCTGTTTTGTCCCCATTAGATATACTGATGAGATTTATAATTCTCATGCTAATGGAAGTAGTCAGGACTAGAGATAAAAATTTTGTAGTGATGACATTTAAAGATGGCACTTGTAGATGGAACAGCATAAGATCATATAGTGTAGGGATTCCTAACATTTTTAAGTTTTTTTTTTTTTTTAAAGGCATTGTATGTGAAGGCTCATGTTGCTTAGCTGGAATACGGATATAAGCTGTGTGGTGGTCTTTGACCGGGCAACATGCATGTCACATTAAACAACCACCTTCTGATTTTGATTTGTTTGTTTTGGTGGTTTTGAGTGTAGAAGAAATCCCAATTCACAGAGATAATTTTTTTGCAAAAGGAGTTACAGCTTCTATAAACACCTTTACAAGGCAAGAGTAGGGTGTTCTCAAGGAACACGAGAATTCTTCAAGGGTTTTTGGTTTAAAACCTAATTATATTAAATTTTTGTTTTCTTGTGGTGGCGGTGGTAGCGATGGTGGTGTTTTGCCCTAAGATCAATGACTTCATTTTTAGCCAAGTCGTCAAATCTTTGAAACTGTTTATATAAGAAAAGGATTGTGGAACTGTAGTTCAACTTTGATACCATCAGGATGAAAATATTTGTTGAAGCATTCTTAGGAGTTTCCATATGTTTATAACTATATTTTCAAATAAATTGACGCACAGTGTTGTGGATAGGAAATACTAATGGAAGTTGATGCCTGTATTTCTAATTGAAGGACATTCTAACTTTTGTAGAGTTCAGTGAAAACAAAAATGCATCCTCCCCCCACTTACAAGTTTCCAGATTTCCTGAATTCTGACCATGAATCACTTAGAATTGAGAAAGTAGAAACAGAATATAAACAACATTTTCAAAGAGGTTTGCTATACTGGGAAACATTTGGAACAGTAGGAAGATAGGTTGCAGGAAAGATGGTTTAATAGCATGAACAAAGCTCGTAAGTTGGGAATGGGGATGGGATCCAGTGAACAAGTGTATTGGTTGTCCTTAGGTAAGAGGGGAAGTATACCTCATGCATTTTAATAGGAGGGAAAGCAGAATATATGTGTCTGGAGCCCTGGTGGCACAGTGATGAAGTGTTCAGCTGCTAACCAAAAGGTCGGCAGTTTGAATCCACCAGCCACTCTTGGAAACCCTGTGGGGCAATTCTGCTCTGCTTCATAGGGTTATTTTGAGTTGGAATCGACTCCACAGCAACGGGCTTGGTTTTTTTTTGTGCATGCACATTTGTGTTAGTATTTATACATATGTTCACATGCACGTATTCATATAGATAGGCTATAGATTTGGCAATGAGAAAATAAACATGTTCTCTTCTGATTTCTTGTTTCCCTTGTGATATGAGAAGTAAGGTATTAGAAATTTGAGGAGAGGGAAGGAATGATAACATAGTTTCATTTTGTTTGTTTTTATTAAGAAAGTCTTTTGTTTCTTACCATGTTGTTAGTTGCCTTTGAGCTGATTCCCTCTTGTAGAAAGACTCGCAATTCATGACGACCCCGTGCATGCAGAGTAGGACTGCTCCAAGGGCTGTGACCTTTCAGAAGCAGATACTAGGCCCAGCTTCCGAGGCACCTCTGGGTGTGGGTTTGAACCACCAACCTTTCAGCTGGTAGTCAAGTACTTAACCGTTTGCACCACCCAGGGACTGAGAGAAAAGGAATGAAATAGAAGAAATACTAAACTAGGATTCTAGAAAAGTGAGTTGATTAGAGAAGCATAGTGGCATTGACAGATTGGGGTCCATTTGAGATTTGTGGACTCCTCAGTTACATTGAATTAAAAGACGCACTGCTGGATTCATGTTGCTGCTGGTTTGGATAGTGTACTCATAAAAGCGAACTTGCTCTTTGAAGTTCCCTTTCATCAGTCATTGACATTCGCATCTTGCCTGCTTTTCTTACCTTTTTTTATTTTTTTTTTCCAAATTTAAATTTACCTTAGAAGTAATGCCTTCTTATCCCCTCTGAAATCTTAGAACTTTGTAACTGATGGCTGAAATCTTAAAATTTTGTAACTTACGAAGAAGTTGCTTAGAAATGATGCCTTTCATTTTACTTTTTTATTGCATAGCCCTTTTGTCACTAAAGGGTGTATGATTACTATCAAAGTAAGGTTGCCTTATTCTAGTGTCTGAAGTCTACATTTATGATAGTATCTCCTTGCCATGGATTCTAAGAACTGATTCCAGTGGCAGTAATTTGCCTCATCTTTCTTTTTTTTTCATCTAAGTAGAGAACCTCTTCTTGCTCTAAGATTGGTTGGGGCTGATTCCCGTTAACATTTTAAATACTCAGCTGACATAATTACACTTTCATTTATTCAGACTTTATTTTTTCCTTAGATTAAATTCTCACTATACAATTATTTTTTTCAGGTTCTATATATCTTTAGTTTTTCCTAAGTAACTTTCTGATCTCTGCATCTACAACAAATGGTATGGATTTATCTGATGCAAAAAATAATATAAAGTTCAACTGTATGAGTAAAGTTGTCTGCTCTGTATTTTTATATGCACTTGGTAAGGCAATGATTTTCAACCCTGGCTGTGTGTGAAAATTGTTTTTGAAGCTTTTAAAAACACATTTTTATAGATCCTATTCCGGAAGAATATGTTTTGATAGAACTGGGTTACAGCTAAGGTGTCTCCATTTCTAAAAGCTACACAGGTATTCCGATTTACAGCCAAATTGGGACTGGCTACTCTAAGCTTTTTTTTTTTTTTTTTGGCTTGATGCCCTCCTAGCTCCATAAGACTCAGCAATACATCTAGGAAGAAGAAAGTCAACCGCATTCCTCCCAACCGTGTCCCTTAGTTCTCTAAACAAACCTGTACTGCATCTGACAGTTTTTGTGCAGTGCACACAATTGCCAACCTGAAACAATGAGGCAAGATCTTAGGACTGTTACTCTCCTCCTAGGGGAATGCCCAAGAAATATATGCTTGGCTCCTATGTGTCCTGGGAGTTGCAGGCAGAGAACTATTCCACAATTGCAAAATCATCGGTGTCACAGGCAAGTAGTAATCATAATTTGAAACCATGTCATGACTGTTAGAGATTCATGTTGAGTAAAAATTGTCTAAGATCTTCTCCCTTCCATCTTTATTCTATGCCTTTGAAATATTTACTGGGAAATGTGTCTTTTTTAAAAACTAGTGTGCAGTGAACCCATATATCTTTCTTATTCAAACTGCTGGTCTTCGTTACTGAGTGAATTTTCAGGGAATTCAGTTTTCTGCATAATAAAATAAGACAAGGTCCTGACATTCTAATATTAATATAATCTTTTTAAAAGTTTTAAATAAGCTGTATAGAAATTTATCATAATTTAAAAGAGATACACTGCTGCATCTTAATATAGAATAATATAGAATCCTGATATTTCATTCAGTGTACTCTCATTCCAACCAGATTCACAATTTTTTTTTTTTTAACAGCAGTTTTTTCAGTGTCTTTGCACCTGTCTCACAATGGGTACATACATGTTGGTTATAACGCTTGAAGTAATTCTAGGAATCACGATGATCCTTTTCACTTGTAGAATTGAGCCATGCTTTTTGAGTGGGTTCTAAAAGCCCTGAGATTAAGGAAATGGAAACAAGCCTTAGTATAGTATAGTAAAACACAGTTACCTCTCCCCTCCTCACATGTCTTAGCTCTTCAAGGATCTATTCAAATAGGTGTCTTTCCTTTTTGTTTATTTTTTATGTCATGTGTTTATTTTTTGTCCCTGTAGTGCTTTATTTAAATAATTTTTTAGTTTATCATTGGTCATAAATTATAACAAGTTGGGTAGAGGCAATTTTAAGGAGAAAGTAGGACCTGTTTCCTGCTTTTGCATTTTTTGCCTAGTGTGTTTGTTTCTAGAAACATGGCTCCTCGATAAGTTACATTGAATACTATTTCGTATATTTACCAACAAATGATTTTGTTTAAATTTTAGATGATATTGGTGCCCACATGAATGTAGGAAGAACTTATAAAAATTTAAATAGAACCAAAGAAGCTGAAGAGTCTTACATGATGGCTAAATCACTGATGCCTCAAGTAAGTTGTCATAATTTGTTCCTGTTGTGCTATACCTATTAGCTGTCTATATTGAATAAAATTATCTAGATGGAAATTCTCCATCTTTTCTCTAATTTGTTGATATAAAGGTAAGGTATCCAGTGAACCATCTATTCCTAAAAGTTTTATAAAGGATTACATTTACTTTTCTACCTCACCTAATTAATTTTTTTCCTGTGTTTTTATAGTTCATTTGAAAAACTAAAGTATAAAATTTATTTTTTATTACAAGTTATCTGTGAGTTAAATTACTTTAAATGAATAAATTTATATATACTAAACACTAAATAGCATTTCTATAAGAAATGAGTAAAAAAAAGTGATAAAATGTGTGGATGGATCAGCTATATTGTGTCCATCAGTTACTATGACGCAAGTACTGTGAAATTCACTGAATATAATAATACAGCATCAAAGTTGCGAAATCTGATCCTGCCCTTAAGATATCCTCAGGAAAAGTAGTTTACCATGTGCTGCAGTATTCTCAATTGTAGTAATACACCCATTGCTCACTTATGACATGGTTAGGTTCCACAGACCAGCTCGTTAGATCAAAGTCAGCATTATGCAAGCCACACCCCCAAGGAAACTCCCTTTTCAACTGATTTGCTGCTCACATCAGATCACAAAATGGAAGATTACATCAGGTCACAAAATCGAAGATGACAGCATCATTCATTATAGGACTGCCTAAGTACATCATTATATAACCGCCAAACAGAGAGTCATGGCCCAGCCAAGTTGACGTATAACCTTAGCCATCACAGCCAGTGTTACTCTTCACCATGCACCTCTGCATTTATTACTGCCAGCAGGCATATGTCATTAATGCACAAGATAAATAGTAGGTTTTTTTACTCCTGCCATAAATGCAAAATGTTGGATAACAAGACAGTTAAGTGAGGAGTGGGTTATTAATAATAATAGTAATATATTTAAAAAAAAAAATGTTGGGCCACATGATATCCTAAGGATCTGTCTTTGCTTCTAAGTGGTGCTATGACAGATAATATCACACACAAAAAAAAGATTGCTGTGGAGTTAATCCCGACTCATAACGACCCGATAGGACAGAGTAGAACTGCTCCATAGAGTTTCCAAGGAGCACCTGGTGGATTCGAACTGCCAACCTTTCTGTTACCCTCCATAGCACTTAACCACTACACCACCAGGGTTTCCAGAATATCACAAGCGGGTGGCTTTAAGGAACAGAAATTTATTTTCTCACAGTTTAGGAGACTAGCAGTCTGAATTCAGAGTGCTGGCTGTAGGGGAAAGCTTTGTCTCTCTGTGGCTCTGGAGGGAAATCCTTGTCTCTTTCAGCCTCTTTTCCTTGGTTCCTTGGTGATTTCCAGGCGGCATCAGTCTTCCATTTGTGCTCCCTTGCTTTGGGCCTAATCTGCTCTTTTTATATCTCAGAAGTGATTATCGTAAAACACACCCTATGCTGATACAGTCTCATTAACATATCAGAAAAGCCTATTTCCAGATGGGATTGCATCTATAACTGGGGGGTACGATTCAATCCATAACAAGATTGTTTCAGCACCAGGATTCTACAGTTAAATTGTACTTGGTACAGCTTTTTATCAGATACAATTTATTGTTTTTATTAAAAATTTGGGTCCATAAATATTTTATATGATAATGTTTACTTAATCTGAATAATCAGTTATTAGAGCATTTTATCTCTCAACTTCATCAGACAGATGTGAGGTTTTTAGTAAAATTTTGGAATAAAATTAACTCCCCTATTGTCAGAACCAGGATCCCTCATGTCCCAATGGTTAAGTGCTTGACTACTAACCAAAAGGTTAGCAGTTTAACCCACTCAGCCACCCTGCAAGAGAAGGATCTGGTAACCTGCTTCCATAAAGATTGTAGCCAAGAAAACCCTGGGAGGCAGTTATGCCATGAGTTGGAACCAACTGAGCGGCACCCAACAACAACAACATTGTCACAGCCAGGAAGTAATTTTGCTCACAGAACAAAAGTTTGCATCCTGCGAAATAGACATTGAACTGATAAATGAGAGATCTGGGTTTGACACAAATTTGTCAAGAGACCTTTGCCTCTAAAAATTCTGATTTATATGACTTCACAAAAAGATAGGTCTAAATAAAAGGCTAACAATAGTCCGCTGTGCTGGCATCATTGAAAAAAAATATAGTTCAGTGCCACAAAATATTATTTTGTTATTGCTGCAGGCGTTTTTGCATTTTTATGTTTTATTTTAATACAACAATATAAGACAAATAAGGAATCCCTGGGTGGCGCAAGTGCTTAGCTGCTCATGGAAAGGTTGACAGTTGATCTGCTCAGAGGCACCACAGAAGAAAGGCCTGGTGATCTACTTCTGAAAAGTCACAGCCATTGAAAATCCTATGCATAGCTCTACTGTAAAGCACACGGTGTTGCCATGAGTTGGAGTCGACTTGATGCTAATGGGTTTTAGTTTTATTATTATTATAAGATTAATAGATAATCTTATTTTCTGCATATGTTTTAAGTAGGTCACTGCAATACTTACTGGACTTTTGACTTATGTTTGGTACTGAAATAACAAATTATGAAAATTGCTTTTCTTCGAAACAGATTATTCCTGGTAAAAAATATGCAGCCAGAATTGCCCCTAACCACCTAAATGTTTATATCAATCTGGCCAACCTGATCCGGGCAAATGAGTCCCGGCTGGAAGAAGCAGATCAGCTGTACCGACAAGCAATAAGCATGAGGCCCGACTTCAAGCAAGCTTACATTAGCAGGTATCGTAGTTCACTGTAGAGCTACGATTATAGAAGATTGAAACTGCATCTTCCTGTACATTTTGACCATTTTGACTAAATTGGCAGCTTTTTTTCTTTTATTAACCTTACATGGCAACTAAGAGTGTAGAAGAGCATAGTCTGATGCTCAAATGTCATTGATTTGAAATTGACAAGGGAGTCTCTGACTTAGTAGAGCAAACTTAGGTTACGTATGAAAGAAGGGATGGAAGAAGCTCCTGCTTAGTTTCATTTGCTTTTCATCATCTGCTTAAAACACCTGAAACTGGTAGTGTATAATAAAAACCAAACCTGTTGCCATCGAGTCAATTCCAACCCATAGCAACCCTATAGGACAGAGTAGAACTGCCCCATAGAGTTTCCAAAGAGCGACTGGTGGATTCAAACTGCCGACCTTTTGGTTAGCAGCAGTAGCTCTTAACCAGTGCTTCTAATATCTAACTCGCAGGAGCATTCTTAAGTAAATATTGAGAGGTGACTGATTTTTGATGCCTTTGTCACAAAGAAAGTTCTTTAGTTGTGAGTAAAAAGCGTTTTTTCTGGCATCACATTAAAACAATATATTTTCCTATGAAAGTGTTATCGTTTGTATTTTACTTGAAGAAAATTATATGTTAAACTTTTTTTTGTAGCTTGGCCCAGAAACCTAATTATAATTTGTATCGTTTGTTTCTATGGAGAAACGCATTTAAAATTTAATAAGTTTTTGAGATAAAATTCATTCATGAGCTGGGGGCTGTCTTTGTTCAACCTTATCCAGTACTTGTTGGAATACACTAGGTTTAATGCAGTTACGTTTATAAGTAAAACCTATCATGTGTTAATCCATGAAGAATTATTTGGTAGTCTCTGCCCCCCCAAAAATAACATTTTGGTTAGATACTCATTGAAAATTCTGTTACTGAGAATTAATAGTTGTTGTTCATTTGATTTCATTACTATGCTGATATTCTAGGATAAAGAGTGGTGTCACAATGAGTGACTCTCTTTTTAGCTCTCCCTACATGTGATTTGTGCATATGTACTTAAACAAAATGATTTTTTTACTTCCTAACAGAAAATAGAACCATATTAGACATATTTGTACAAAGATTTTCAAACTGTGATCTTCATTTTCATATATGTTCCTCAAAAGTATCTGCAGGTGGTACTTACACCCTCCTACCCTGCCTGATTAGCTTCTGAATTTTTTTTTAATAGTCATTTTGCAAAGATATATTGAAGAAAACAAATTTTAAAAAAAGGGGTTACAAATTTTGAATGCTCTTTGTACAATAAGACATGTAACATAGATTTGAATAGTGGAATTTCCCTCACCACTACTGTATTTTTCTTCTCCAAATACTACTGTTACTTCATTTCCCAACAAATTCATTGATCATCCTACTCTGTTTAGCTGCCATTTTTCTGATTCCCTCCACTCTGCCTCCTTTCAAGATATATTCAAAGAATATATTTTCTCTGTACCCCTTCTTCAAGACATCTTCACATTGTACCCTCTTAAAGGTCAGGCATGCTTTTCCTCCTTTAGTGATATCTCAAACATATTAAACCAAACTTGCTAAAACTAGGGAGTTCAGGTTTGAAGCACTCTCAGAGAGTTATTTTTGAAAGAGAACTGTAAGAGTCTAAGTTAAAAAGAAAAAAGAAAGCTGTAAATAAAACTTGGCAAAAAAGGTATCTACAAACTGGCATGTTAATGTTGTAAGTAAAGCTTGTGTTTGATTTTTTCCACAGAGGAGAATTGCTTTTAAAAATGAATAAACCTCTCAAAGCAAAGGAAGCATATCTTAAAGCCCTAGAGCTGGACAGAAATAATGCAGATCTTTGGTACAACTTGGCCATTGTTCACATTGAACTTAAAGACCCAAATGAAGCTCTAAAAAATTTTAATCATGCTTTAGGACTAAATCCAAAGCATAAGCTAGCACTTTTTAATTCTGCTATATTAATGCAAGAATCAGGTATGTTTTCTCAAATATTTCTGTATTTAAACAAATTGTAGTTTGGAGTAGTAAAGCCTTAACTTTAACTCTGTTTCCCATAGCAAACATTTTATGAATGGATAATTTATATCAAAAGTATGCATAAATGATTTGTGGGAAGAATGTTTAAAAATAGTTGGAATAAACTCTTTTGAAGTAACATACACTAACATATACCCCATTACTGTTAGTTTTTCTGGAATGTGCCGACTGATTTTTCAGGCATTCTAGTAAGCAATACTGTTATTAGTATTAATCTATTATTCTGTCATTCTATGTACATAAGTATAATAAAACCTCTTATCTATAAATATGCTGTCCAAATAATCTGAATTTCAAATTTTTTACATAATTTAGCTCTGGAGAGTCAACAGCATTATATATCTTAGGAAAAATAGCATTCTCTTTCCTGTTGATTTATAAGACCAAATACTTTTGGCATCATTTTATATCCATTTTTACTTAGTTTCCTGAGATATTATAATTTCCCTATAATTTATCAAAACCATTATTAATCACAATACATCTGGATATTTGATCTGTAATTTATATGGGAATATTAGTTTTTCCTCAAAACAGTGTATATAATTTATATTTTGTTAATTTTTATATTGGAAAAATCTCTGTATTTACATTTTTACTTATTTCTTAGATAAAATTTTTAAACCTTTGCCGAAAATGAAAGAATCATGATATAATTATATTTGAGAGCTAAAGAGGACCTTTGAGTTCATTTATGTCAACCTTCCATTTAGTAGCTACAAGAATTGAGGACCAGATAGACTTAATGACTAGCCCAGCTTCATATACCTAGTATAGTAGCCAGCACAGGGTAAGAACTTACACCTACTGATTACTTTTCAGATTTTCTTTATTCTACATCATGCTGTCAAATAATAAAATAGAGATATTTATGCTTGTTATTCAAGAAATCCGTAAATTTAAGGAAAAACTAATTTTTAATAAAGTTAACTAACCTTAATACTATCCTATGGTTTATAATTATAGAACTTAAAAAATTTATTTATTTGCAGTAGAAATTATCCCAGCAAATATTTATTTCCTAAATGCTAATTTATAGCTATATGTAATGGTATATTTTTGCCATTGAATATAAAAAATTTGAAGTGACATACAAAAAATCTGATTCTTTAAGACTGAAACATTTTATTTATACAATAATACTGTTGAACATTTTTACAGAAATCTCATGTAATTCTCAGAAAATTCAGTAAGTTAACACAGAGAAGTTAAATAGCTTGTTTGACGCATAAGGTCATAATGTTAACAGAACCATGATTAAATTTATGTCTTTGGTGGCAAGTCCCATGCCTCTTCTTCTTAGTTGTCTATTCTTCCTCCGCTACTCCCAGTTAGATTCTAAACTATAGGGAGGATGATATTTCTCCCGTTTTAGTTTCTGGGACACTCTTAATGCCTGAAAGGAAAGGAGGTGAACTATCACTTAACTGTTTTAAATACACTTTCTTTCCTTTAAGGACTTTGAGATTTTCACTTTCTGCTTTTTTTATTTAGGTACAGAAATTAATTGCTTTTGGTGTGTCACTCATTTATAATCTAGCTAGATAAATACTTGACAGTGACTTTATTCATCAGACTTAGAATTCATTTGTTAACAATATAATTATTTTTCTTATAAAAATAATTATTCTTAGGTGAGGTTAAACTCAGACCTGAAGCTAGAAAACGACTTCTAAGCTATATAAATGAAGAACCACAAGATGCTAATGGTTATTTCAATTTGGGAATGCTTGCCATGGATGACAAAAAGGACGCTGAAGCAGAGATTTGGATGAAGAAAGCCATAAAATTACAAGCCGATTTCAGAAGTGCTTTGTTTAATCTGGCTCTCCTGTATTCTCAGACTGCAAAGGAATTAATGGCTTTGCCAATATTGGAAGAGTTACTCAAATACTACCCGGATCATATCAAGGGTCTCATTTTAAAGGGTGACATTCTGATGAATCAGAAGAAAGATATACTTGGAGCCAAAAAATGTTTTGAGAAAATTTTGGAGATGGATCCAAGCAATGTGCAGGGAAAGCACAATCTTTGTGTTGTTTATTTTGAAGAGAAGGACTTACTGAAAGCTGAAAGATGCCTGGTGGAAACGTTGGCATTAGCACCACATGAAGAATATATTCAGCGCCATTTGAATATAGTCAGAGATAAGATTTCCTCATCTAGTTTTGTAGAACAGCCAACATTCCCAGCTGGTGAGACTTCAGGTATAGAAGAAGGAGACAAAATCCCAACTGAAAATATGAAAGACGTCAGAAGTGAGCCCAAACCCACACAGACCATAAAAGCAAGCAATGATAGAAGTCACTCGAGATCCAACAAACAACTAGGAAAAAATACAGACAAAGAGACCCCCCACAAAACAACAAAAGAAATCAAAGACATTGAGAAGAAAAGAGTTGCTGCTTTAAAAAGACTAGAAGAGATTGAACGTATTTTAAATGGTGAATAGTATTACTGTTTATCATGTTACAATGATATCAAAGAACTTCAGTCTGTATCATGTGATTGTACTGGAGCTTTGAAAAATAGCAAGAGTACATAGCTATCATGAGTTTTCTCTACATAGGATCAAAATAAGATTTTCATTGAAGACCTATCTTAACCTACAAGATGTATTATATAACAGTGATTTTTTTGTGTTTTGGTGAATATAACAGGTATATTGCAGATGATAAATTTGCATCCTTTGTTGCAGAAGGAATGTCCTTCTGGCAGAATGATCTATACTACTCTCAAAAATAATTTGAGGCCTGAATGATAATCCCTTGGGGACGGATTCAACATATGGCTCGTTAATTATGTGTAATTCTCAGTTACTGACCTCTTTCATTTTTCCTCCACCTGTTGGAATCTGGCTGTGGATTAAGAACACTTATTGAGTACATTCTTTTTTCTTCAGTAATCCTTATGTGTAACCAAGGGACTTGCACTGCAAAAGAATACTAGCTTCTTTTATGTTATACTTTATTATTTTGTTAATTTTTTAAAGGAATGCCAGGTGAAACATTTGAAATAAGTCATATGACATGTTAGCCAAGAATATATTTTCGTAATTGTGTACTTGCCTTTAAGTTCATCTAAAATGCAATTTTTAAGCAGGTAAAGGTTTACAGACACACACACACATACACACTCCTGGTGCTCATGTATATTGTTTTATATATATATATATATATATGAAGAGTTTTACATGAATCACGCAATCATGATTAATTCTTTGATTTTTGCTCCCCAAACTCTTCATGTTTCTTGAGGTCGTAGTCATTGAGAAGTCTAACTACAGCTGTATTTAAACTTTTGAGTTATAACATAGTAGATTTCTCTTTTATCTTAGGGTTATCTGTCTGGTCTTATTTGGAATTTTAATTTTTTTTTTCTCAAATCACACCACTTTAGTCACTCTTTTGATGTCCTTTTAGATTCCTTAAGCAACCAAATTAAATTCTGTTTAACTGAAGAAAGAACAATGACAACTTGAAGCACTAAGTTCTCTTGTATCTTGCTGTGGTGTATATTTTTATTAAATAATTATTTTGACTACTGAGCTTTCATAAAAATTCTAAAGCTGTTCTAATTCCATCAAGTATAGAAAAAACTTGCTGTTTTATTTTCATATATATGCAAATACTACTTCACCAAAACTGCATCATTTTTGGCCTACTGTCCAGCTATAAAAGATAGTCTAGTAGAGGTTTAGGAAATTTGTCAGATGGTTTTTGAAAATTTAAACTGATAAAATATGTTAGGTTGAAGAGTTGATACAAATCAAATTTATTAATTTAAATTTGATTTTATTCTTTAGTTAAAATACATTTCGTATTAGTTTCATAGTACCTAATAGTTTTAATTTAAAACGTTAAAGCTCAAGCTATCCTGGGATAGTAACTATCCCTAATTATGTAGTATTTCACAAACTATATTCCTATAAGACAATTACTTCCTAATTATGTGTGTTTCAAAAACCATACTCCTGTAACATTTTTTTAAGAAATGTTATAAATAGGTCATGAGAAACATGGATTGCATTAAAGACCTGCTCCTACTAGGTTCCCTGAGGATCTGTTAGAGATTTCTTTTAGAGAGTTTAAAGCAAGCACTGACTCCAGTGGGAGTTCATTTTTGATCAAGGAGATTCTCTTAAGCATCAAAGCAATACTTAATTTCAGTTCCTAAATTATGGCTTGTGACTCCAGAAATAAGGTGGAGAATACCTCATATATCATTACTTGAAAAATGAAATCTATGTTGTTCTTATGTTCTCTTCACATATCTTGAGGAAAAGTTTGAGTGTGTACTTCTGTTATACTATTGAATGACATGGTTCAGAATAGTAGAAGGGAATATGAATGAATATGAATATGAAGAATGAATATGAAGACATTTTCATGACAACAGATCATAATAAAACTGAGTAATATTTTAATAAAATTATAATTTTGCAAATTATAAATGGTATATATTGTTAGCCAATGATTTTTATAGAAAAAATAATTTTTCTCCATATTACCACTTAAAATAAGTAGGGGGCCTTTAATACGGATACCACTTTGTACAAATTAAATCTGAATTTCTGATAGAACCATGCTTCAGTTTTTTCAGAAGTTCTGGAAGTGATTCTAATTTGTAGTCAGGGTCGAGGACCACTGCTCTAAATTAGTTCAAGAAAATCCTTTTATTTTTCCTATATTAATGTTTCTAACAAGCAATATAACTCAAGGTTTGATATTTTAATTCCATTAAGGAATATTTCTCTAATACTCAACCAACCAAACCCCATTGCCTTCCGTTCGATTCTGGAACAACCCTATAGGACAGAGTAGAACTGCCCTATAGGGTTTCCAAGGAGCAAACTGGTAGATTTGAACTGCTGATCTTTTGGTAGCAGCCACTTAAGATCTTAAGTTCCTTCAAGCAAACTTATGTAAGATGATTATTTCTTCTCTTTAAAATCATAATACCCACCCAAAACCCAGTGCCATCGAGTCGATTCCAACCCATAGTGACCCTATAGGACAGAGTAGAACTGCCCCATTGAGTTTCCAAGGAGCGCCTGGTGGATTTGAACTGCTGACCCTCTGGTTAGGAGCCGTAGCACTTAGCCATTACACCACCAGGGTTTTCAAAATCATAATAGAAATTTTATTTAAACTGCTCAGGTGAGAAAAAGTAATGGACTTTTTTTTCCTCTGGAGCTGCCTGTTTTGTTGGGGAGTGGGGGAACAAACCCATTGCCATTGAGTCGATTGCAACTCATAGAGACCCCATCAGACAGAGTAAGGTGGGGACAATTAAGCCCAGTTTGCTAACCTGTGGTTTAGAGATGTGAGCATCTAACTCATAGGGGTGGTGAGGGGTCTTTTACATACAGGTCTGTGTGCTGGTGAGGGGATGGAGTTTTAATTTTACAAAAGAATATACTACCCAGGAGTTCTGGGCAGTCTTTTTCAATCCCCAAGGGTCAATTTTGTTACTACTTCACTGCATTTCAGAAGGAAGAATTAAGTTTCTCATATTACTCCTATACATGCTTCCTTATTAACCGTTGGAATCCAGTGAGTAGTTTTCTGAAGTTGATGGTTTGGAGGACAAACTAATATGTAATTTTATTTTGCAATTTTGTGTTTACTTTTATGTAAATTTTTGGTATGTGAATTGCACAATTCTAATAAAACCTCATGCCTTTTCATTACATCTAGCTTGAGCTCTCAACTTGATGTTATATACTGCTTCTTTAAAGATGCTTTAATGAAAAATACTAAGAGAAGTATATAGATTTATATGTCGATTTATACTTCAGAAATCCATATATTGTCATATTTATTTTTTTAAAAACCTCCTAATGGTCTGCATGACTAAATGGTATTTAAAATGAAAAAAGAACCTCCCAACATATCTGGTACCTGAGTCCAGAGTTTATCTGTTGAAGTCTGTCACCCATCCATATTAAGGATCCATACGAAAATAAAATTGTATGCATTTTATATCACTGTGTGTACCATATTTCTAAATATTCACTATTAAACTGATAACTTTGAAAACCTTAACCTGAATTGCTTTTTAGTATTATAATGAAAAACACAATAGTGTATAGATATTTTGCCCCCACAAACAAGAGCCAGCATGTTTATTAGCAATCATCTGAGAAAGGCATGCATTAAATTAGTGCATAACAGTGACACATTTTTAACCCTGAGTGACAGAAAGCAATTGAAGAAAATGAGAGTTAAACTTGGAGTTTTACACACACACAGTTGGAAGTCAGTGTAGTGAAATAATCAGGAGTTTGAGTTCTGAATCCACCTGGATTCAAATTCTGGTACCACCCTTACTAGATGTATAACTTAGGGAAATATTTTTAATGTATATTTTTGCTTCCTCATCTCTAAATGGGGAAAACATTTTCCTCGATAAGGTTATTAAAAGAATTAAATTGCTCAGAACACTTTCTAGCACATAGTAAACAGTGTTACTTTTTAATCAGCAATACTTAGACTGGAATTTGATGCATATGCTTAGATTATATGTGTGCTAGCACAGATAATGTCTGCCAGTGATGGTCATGATAGGAAACAAATGATTACAAATCTAGTATGAATGCTTATCTCTTAGCCATCTAAGCCAACAAGTTCAGAGCCATTCTTAAAAAAAAAAATGCCCAGTCTATTTCGACCCATAGCCACCATGTAGGACAGAGCAGAACTGCCCTCTACGGTCTCCAAGGAGCAGGTGGTGGAATCGAACTGCTGGCCTTGTTGGATAGCAGCCAAGTTTATAACCACTGTGCCACAAAGGCTTTTTTGTAGCCATTATTGTTCTTAGGTGGTGTCCAGTCAGTTCCAACTCATAGCAACCCTATACACAACAGAACGAAACACTGCCCACTCTTGCACCATCCTCACAGTTAGTTGTTATGCTTGAGCCCGTTGTTGGAGCAAATGCATCAACCGATCTTGTTGAGGGTCTTCCTCTTTTTCACTGACCCTCTACCAGTCATGATGTCCTTCTCCAGGGACTGGTCCCTTGTGAAAACAAGTCCAAAGTAGTGAGATGAAGTTTCGCCTTCCTTGCTTCTAGGGTGCATTCTAGTTGTACTTCTCCCAAAACAGATTTGTTCATTCTTTTGGCGATCCATGGTATATTCAATATTCTTTGCTAACACCACAATTCAAAGGTGTCAGTTCTTCATTCTTATTCATTGTCCAGCTTTCGTATGCATATGAGGCAATTGAAAACACCATGGCTTGGTTTAGGTGCACCTTAGTCTTCAAGGTGACATCTTTGCTTTTCAACACTGAAGAGGTCTTTTGCAGCAAATTTGCCCAACGCAATGTGTCTTGATTTCTTGACTGCTGCTTCCATGGCTGTTGATTGTAGATCAAGTAAAATGAAATCCTTGACAACTTCAATCTTTTCTCCGTTTATCATGATGTTGCTTATTGGTCCAGTTGTGAGGATTTTTGTTTTCTTTATGTTGAGGTGTAATACATAATGAAGGCCATGGTCTTTCATCTTCATCAGTAGTGTTTCAAGTCCTTTTCACTTTCAGCAAGCAAAGTTTTGTCATCTGCATGATGCAGGTTGTTAATGAGTCTTCCTCTAATCCTGATGCTGCATTCTTCTTGATATAGTCCAGCTTCTCAGATTATTTGCTCAGCATACAGATAGAATAGGTATAGTGAAAGGATACAATCCTGACACACAACTTTCCTGACTTTAAAAACAATGTTGTTCTGTTTGAACAACTGCGTCTTGGTCTATGTACAGGTTCCTCATGAGCACAATTAAGTGTTCTGGAATTTCCATTCTTCCCAGTGTTATCCATAATTTATTATGATCCACACAGTTGAATGCCTTTGCATAGTCAATAAAACACAGGTAAACTTCCTGGTATTCTCTGCTTTCAGCCAGGATCCATCTGACATCAGCAATGATATCCCTGATTCCATGTCTTCTGAATCTGGCTTGAATTTCTGGCAGCTTCCTGTGGATGTACTGCTACAGCCACTTTTGTTCGATCTTCAGCAACATTTTACTTGCATGTGATACTAATGGTACCAAAACAAACCCTTGTTTGATAATTTCCACATTCGGTTGGATCACCTTTCTTGGGAATAGGCAAAAATATGGATCTCTTCCAGTCAGTTGGTCAGGTAGCTGGCCAAATTTCTTGGCATAGACAAGTGAGCACTTTCAGCACTGCATCCATTTGTTGAAAAATCTTAACTGGTATTCTGTCAACTCCTGGAGCCTTGTTTTCACCAATGCCTTCAGTGTAGCTTGGACTTCTGCCTTCAGTACCATCAGTTTATGATCGTATACTACCTCCTGAAATGGTTGAACATCAACCAATTCTTTTTGGTATGGTGACTCTTGTATTCTTTCCATTTCCTTTTGATGCTTCCTGTGTTGTTTAATATTTTCCCTATAGAATCCTTCAATATTGCAACTCAAGGCTTGAATTTTTTCTTCAGTTCTTTCAGCTTGAGAAATGCCAAGCGTGTTCTTCCCTTTTGGTTTTCTATCTGCAGGTTTTTGCACATGTCATTGTAATACTTTATTTTGTTTTCACAAGACCCCCTTTGAAACCTTCTGTTTAGCTCTTATACTTCATTTTTTCTTCCTTTTGCTTTAGCGTCTCGACATTCAAGAGCAAATTTCAGAGTTTCTTCAGACATCCATTTTGGTCTTTTCTTTCTTTCCTGTCTTTTTAATGACCTTTTATTTTCTTTATGTATGATGTCCTTGATGTCATTCCATAACCCCTCTGGTCTCTGGTCGTTAGTGTTCAATGCAACAAATCTATTATTGAGATGGTCTCTAAATTCAGGTAGGATATTCTCAAGGTCATACTTTGGCTCTTGTGAACTTGTTCTAATTTTCTTCAGTTTCAACTTGAACTTGCATGTGAGCAATAGATGGTCTGTTCTGAAGTCAGCCCCTGGACTTGTTCTGACTGATGATATTGAACTTTTCCACGGTCTCTTTCCATAGATATAGTTGATTTGATTTCTGTGTATTCCATCTGGCAAGGTCCATGTGTATAGCCAGCATTTATGTTGTTGAAAAAAGGTATTTGCAATTGTATTATAATTATATAGTATAATAGCCGTTATAGTTGGGGTTAAATTAAAATGCATAAATTAGAACTCAAGCTAAGATACCTGAAATTTACACTAACTTGGTCTTTTGCTGTTCACTGCCCTTAGGGAAGTAGCATAAGATAAAATAAGAGTGCCTAAAAGTCTCTGAAGGTGATCTCTGGCAAATTTATGTTTTGTGGAACTCACTTTTTAATTACATATTTGTTGTATCAACTGATAGTGTATGTCTATCCCATCAAGTAGCATTTATATTCTATAAACTTGTGCCTTCATGTTTCTGCCTTAAGCAAAACACTCCTCAGCAAACCATCCTAGTTTGCCATTTTTTAAAGACATTCATGATCAAAACAGTCTTCTTTACCCCTTTTCTCTCATAGCTTTAGTTTCAGATTATTAGGAAAGTAGCTTGATTAAATTAATCCATACTAAAGTGTGAATGATTGGTGGATCTTATTAGCCATCTCACAGGTTAATTCAAGTAAATGTCTTACTCTGTGAAGTTGTAGGAGGTATGGTGAAAGCTATTTCAGGGGTTTGGAGCTTCTAAACCACCTTGCCTTTGTAAATAATGAGAAAAGCTATAAAAAAGGATTTTAACATTAATAAGGCCACTTCAGACCAGTCTTGTTTTTGATGAGGCCTGGCAAATAGTCTGTTTTGATGGACACTGGTAGTTACCAGTAACTGGACTGTCAGCAGAATCAGACCTGGGCCCAATATCTATAAAATGAATTCCTGAGCAGTAAAGAGTATATATATGTATTTTAATTATGGTCTCTTTTTTATTACACCATTTTTTCCACCCTCTCTGGAGCAATGATTTCAGCTATATGTGATTACAAATCTCCAGCCCAGACTTTCTCTAAGCTCCAGAAATGTGAATTCCGTGGTGTACTAGACATCACATTCTCAAGTATTCAATTCCCCTATCCTGTTCCAAACTCCATGGCCAGGTGGTAACAAGTTATTTTGTTTTTAAAAAAAAAAAAAAGTAAGATAAAAAGAGGAAGTGTGAGAGAGCAAGAAAGCAAGAGTGAGAGAGCAAGAAAGCTAGAGCTAGAGAGCAAGAAAGTGAGAGCCAATGAAAGAGAGGGAGAGAAAAAATCCAACTTTAGTCTTGGAAGGAAAGCAGGGCTTTCCAGGGACATGAGAGCTTCCTAATGGTTTATCTACTCAAAACAATATACCCAAAAACCCAGTGCCCTCAAGTCAATTCCGACAATATAGATATTGATAAAAAGTTTAAAACGTAAATAAGATAAATGAACATGACTATAGGGCTTAAATTAAGAACAAATACTACAAAAATACACAAAGAATTTAGAACTTTTAAACCACCAAAAGAAAACTATACAATGGGATGTAGCAATAGGGAGGAGGAAAAATAAAAGTAGAGCACTGACACACGGGATTGTTGGATTTCACTGGAAAGGGAGAGTAAAATCTCCCCAAATTTTACCTTGCTTAAGTGACAAAAAGCTACTAAAAAGAAGAGACCTACAACAAACCTAAAACTCCTTGCCACTGCAATAGATTTGCCTGAATTTGAACTTTCATGGGGTAGGAATTTGAAGAGCTTAAGCCTCAAACCTCTAAAGGAGAACTTCTAGAACCGAAGAGGTATAAACCCACCAGGCTTTTAATCAAAGCCTAGGAAAGCCATGCTCAAGAAAAAAGGACAAACTAGAAGTTGATTAAGTCTTAAACAATTTGTAATCCAGTTCAAACCAGCTCAATATGTGATTGAATTAATAAGCCCCTCATTCTATCTTCCTAATAGAGGAAAGGGGAAACACCTCATTGGTGGGCCACGTGAGGATTTAGTCCTTCCCCCCCCAAAAAAAAAAAAAGATTTTTTCTTTTTTTTTTCATCAGTACATGCATTTCTGCAGGTGTGGAGCTCAGAGCACATGACTCAGAACTAAGCTTAGGAATGGGGACTTGACCAAATCAAAGCCAACAAAATGATCCATTATTTTGCTGTGTCTTCAGAAGTTTAAAGTGAGAGAGGATATGAGTTTGAAATTGTGGTAACCATCTTCCCGCCACGAAGAACCCTATGTGAGAACAAAGCCAAAACAAAGTACGCAATCATAGAGGTCAGTAAAGTCACTGTGTTACATGACTGAAAAAACAATGAAGTAAACCAAAGTGGAAGCAACCTGAGCCGTATCTGAGTGGTTGTGCCAAAATTTGCACAGGGACTTTGTATTTAATCTGGCTAAATATATGAGGTCAGGTGAAGGGCAGTGTGGGCCAATCAGTTCTAGTCTGGGAAGTTGGAAGATTTGATTAAGCGTTAGAAAAACAGCTGGTTAAACTGTCTCCTGTGTATGTTGTGTTAAATGAAGCAATAGGATTAGAGATCTTGTTTTGAAAAATTCAGCATGTTAGGGTATGTTGTCTACTAAAGCCTTTAGTAAGGTCAAACTACAATAAAGAGAAAGTTTTAAATTGGAACTGTTCCACGTGAAAACAGAGATAAGAAAATATTGTTTTGATATAGGGGTCTTTTCTACCTGCAGTCTGCAGTCCAAGATGGCTACAACTCTAGTAGCAGGGTTGAAAAAGGCAACCTCTCTCACCCAAACTAACATTAAACTCAAGCAAAATCAGAGACAGGAGACTTAGCAAGAATGATGATTGGTAGCTGGGAAAGTTATATTCTAGTGTGTCCATCCTCTCCTGTGTTCTTCCACGTCAGCAGTCATCGCCTGACAAGGGGATTAATTATCCCCACGGAGAAATGCAGCACAAGGACACAGATACCAAGAAGGCGAACATTAATCACAGGACTAAAGAGACTGGCAGAGCTTAGTGGCCATGGACACTGTTCGAAGACAGGAAATCCAAAGCTGATTCCCAGAACTAAAGACAGATTCTTCATGATATCTTGCTTTGTTCATTACCCCATGGTGTAGAGTGAAAGGTAATAAACTAAAAGCATATCAAGAGTTCAGATGAATTTTACTGTGAAAGCAGCTCTGAACCTTACTAACAAGAGCCTAAGGTTGCTCGAGCCTTGAAGAAACCTTCACTAGCACCTGAGCCTAAAGGAAGTGCACTGATAAAGAATTACAGTAATCACCCCAGATATGGTCATGGAAGACAACTATGTTATAGATTGAATTTTCAAAGCAGACCTCACACAAACGATAGATCTTACCTGACATGAAATTTTATTAATAATTCAAAGAATACAGGCAAAAACCAGATTTAAAAAAAACTACTCTTTTCCTGCAGATCACCAAAACATCCAACTCAGCTTCCAAAAACGTCCTTTTCTTCAACATTAGGACATGCTTCAGTTTCAGATTGCAAAATGAGTTTTGAGAATTGTACATGGAAACATCGTTCACAAAGGAAGACATTTGAACTTTAAACTCCTCTATTTTATGCTCCTTTAATTACATGGACCACATGACTACATCCATTCTTAGCCAGCCATGACCCATACATAAATCCATAAATTTCAGGCTTATTAATATATAATAACAAAAAAACAGACTGAGCAGAAATATCCTTCTAAAACTTTTAAAGTTAGGTAATCCCTGTTTCCCCCACGTGTCTCTCAGTGTGTCGTACTGTGGGGGCTTGTGTGTTGCTGTGATGCTGGAAGCCATGCCACCGGTATTGAGATACCAACAGGGTCAACCATGGAGGACAGGTTTCAGCTGAGCTTCCAGATTAAGACAGACTAGGAAGAAGGACCTGGCAGTATACTTCTGAAAAGCATTAGCCAGTAAAAACCTTATGAATAGCAGCAGAACATTGTCTGATATAGTGCTGGAAGATGAGCCCCCCAGGTTGGAAGGCACTCAGAAGATGACTGGTGAAGAGCTGCCTCCTCAAGGTGAGTAGACCTTAATGACGTGGATGAAGTTAAACTTTTGGGACCTTCATTTGCTGATGTGGCACGACTCCAAATGAGAAGAAACAGCTGCAAATATCCATTAATAATCAGAACCTAGAATGTACAAAGTATGAATCTAGGAAAATTGGAAATCATCAAAAATGAAATGGAATGCATAAACATCAATATCCTAGGCATTAGTGAGCTGAAATGGACTGGTATTGGACATTTTGAACCAGACAATCATATAGTCTACTATGCTGGGAATGACAACTCGAAGAGGAATGGTGTTGCGTTCATCGTCAAAAAAAAAGTTTCAAGATCTATCCCGAGGTACAACGCTGTCAGTGATAGGATAATATCCATACGCCTTCAAGGAAGACCAGTTAATATGACTATTATTCAAATTTATGCACCAACCACTAGAGCCAAACATGAAGAAATAGAAAATTTTTATCAGCTGCTGCACTCTGAAACAGATCGAACATGCAATCAAGATGCATTGATAATTACTGGCGATTGGAATGCAAAACTTGGAAACCGAGAAAACAGATCCGTAGTTGGAAAATGTGGCCTTGGTGATAGAAACAATGCCGGAGATTGAATGATAGAATTTTGCAAGACCAACAACTTCTTCATTGCAAATACCTTCTTTCACCAACATAAACGGTGAGTATACACATGGACCTTGCCGGGCTGAACACACAGAAATCAAATTGACTACATCCGTGGAAAGAGACGATGGAAAAGTTCAATATCAACAGTCAGAGCAAGGCCCGGGGCTGACTGTGGAACAGACCATCAACTGCTCACATGCAAGTTCAACCTGAAACTGGAGAAAATCAGAGCAAGTCCATGAAAGCCAAAATATGACCTTGAGTATATCCCGCCTGAATTTAGAGACCATCTGAAGAATAGATTTGACGCATTGAACACTAGTGACTGAAGAACAGAGGAGTTGTGGAATGACATCAAGGACATCATACATGCAGAAAGCAAGAGGTCGTTGAAAATACAGGAAAGAAAGAAAAGACCAAGATGGATGTCAGAGGAGATTCTGGAACTTGCTCTCGAACATTGAGCAGCTAAAGCAAAAGGAAGAATTGATGAAGTAAAAGAACTGAACACAAGATTTCAAAGGGCCTCTCGAAAAGACAAAGTGACGTATTATAACGACATGTGCAAAGAGCTGGAAATTGAAAACCAAAAGGGAATAACATGCTTGGTGTTTCTCAAGCTGAAAGAACTGAAGAAAAAATTCAAGCCTCGAGTTGCGTTAGTGAAGGATTCCATGGGGAAAATATTAAATGACGCAGGAAGCATCAAAAGAAGATGGAAGGAATACACAGAGTCATTATACAAAAAAGAATTAGTCGATGTTCAACCATTTCAAGAGGTAGCATATGATCAGGTTCTGAAGGAAGAAGCCCAAGCTGCTCTGAAGGCATTGGCAAAAAACAAGGCTCCAGGAATTGATGGAATATCAGTTGAGATGTTTCAACAAACAGATGGAGTGCTGGAGGTGATCACTCGTCTATGCCAAGAAATATGGAAGACAGCTTCCTGGCCAACTGACTGGAAGAGATCCATATTTATGCCTATTCCCAAGAAAGGTGATCCAACCAAATGTGGAAATTATAGAACAATATCATTAATATCACATGCAAGCAAAATTTTGCTGAAGGTCATTTAAAGGTGACTGCAGCAGTATATTGACAGGGAACTGCCAGAAATTCAGGCCAGTTTCAGAAGAGGACGTGGAACCAGGGATCTCATTGCTGATGTCAGATGGATCCTGGCTGAAAGCAGAGAATACCAGAAGGATGTTTACCTGTGTTTTATTGACTATGCAAAGGCATTCAACTGTGTGGATCATAACAAACTATGGATAATATTGTGAAGAATGGGAATTCCAGAACACTTAATTGTGCTCATTAGGAACCTTTACATAGATCAAGAGGCAGTTGTTTGGACAGAACAAGGGGATACTGATTGGTTTAAAGTCAGAAAAGGTGTGCGTCAGGGTTGTATTCTTTCACCATACCTATTCAATCTGTATGCTGAGCAAATAACCCGAGAAGCTGGACTGTATGAAGAAGAATGGGGCATGAGGATTGGAGGAAGATTCATTGACAGCTTGCGTTATGCAGATGACACAACCTTGCTTGCTGAAAGTGAAGAGGACTTGAAGCACTTACTAATGAAGATCAAAGACCACATTACACCTCAACATAAAGAAAACAAAAATCCTCACAACTGTACCAGTGAGCAACATCATGATAAAGGGAGGAAAGATTGAAGTTGTCAAGAACTTCATTTTACTTGGATCCATAATCAACAGCCATGGAAGCAGCAGTCAAGAAATCAAAAGACACATTCCATTGGGTAAATCTGTTGCAAAGGACATCTTCAAAGTGTTGAAAAGCAAAGATGTCACCTTGAAGACTAAGGTGTGCCTTACCCAAGCCATGGTATTTTCAACCTCATCATATGCATGTGAAAGCTGGGCAATGAATAAGGAAGACCAAAGAACTGACGTCTTTGAATTGTGGTGTTAGCAAAGAATATTGAATATACCATGGACTGCCAGAAGAACAAACAAATCTGTCTTGGAAGAAGTATAACCAGAATGCTCCTTAGAAGCAAGGATGGTGTGACTGCATCTTACATACTTTGGACATGTTGTCAGGAGGGATCAGTCACTGGAGAAAGACATCATGCTCGGCAAAGTACAGGGTCAGCGGAAAAGAGGAAGACCCTCAACAAAGTGGATTAACACAGTGGCTGCAACAAGGAGCTCAAGAATAACAACGATTGTAAGGATGGCACAGGACTGGGCAGTGTTTTGTTCTGTTGGGCATAGGGTCGGTATGAGTCGGAGCCAACTTGACCACACCGAAGAACAAGAACAACAATCCCTGTTTATAAGGAGGTCTGGTGGAGGTCATTGATTCCACCCTACTAGGGAAGAAATGGTCTATTAACTGCCATTAACCTCTTCATTCACAGCAGTGGATAATAAAGATCCTCCTGGAGAGCAGAAGTGTGGCAGACAGACTGGTTGACAAAGGAAGTATATTTCACCTCTAGGTGATAGTCATTGTTCTACCTGTCATGCAAGATACAATATGTGCTATGTATCAGTAACCACTTCATGTTTTTCCTTCCTCAAATGAAAGCTTAGAAAAAAATGTGTATTGGATGTGTTGGAATTCATTAAACTTGCTGTTTAGCATTAGTTCCCTGGGTCAAGAGGAGTTAGATATGGGTTTGACTGATAAGACTGCATTGAACAGACATTGTGGACTTAGAGCAGAGCACAGTAAATAAATAAGACTTGGGTTTATTTCCTTGGGGACCAGGATAGGGTGTGTTTTCTGTGGGGCATGATATGATTTCATAGTATAGACTGAGCCTTTTTTTTTCTATTGAGACTGAGACATTTTTGAAGGTATTACGGATGGGAATATGGGGTAGCCAAATGGATGGGTGTTTCCTGCTCAGCATTTGTTTGCTGCTTAATATCAATTTACCCTATTTTCAGTATTGTCATTTGGAGATCCGCTCAGGGATGCCCCACTGTGATCCATACTGATGGAAATAAGTATATTTCACCGGTTGGCTATGGTGATTTTCCACCAAGTTCAGGGATTTTTATGAGACATATTCAGAGTCAGTGAGAAGCAATGGGACTTCTACTAGGAATTCCTAGAAAGAGTCTCTTGCTATTTTCTAATTGTAAGTAAGCCTGAAGTTAGAGAAGCCATCTACCCAAAGGAAAAGGGCATGGAGTCTGACAATAGAGCCAGCATGATGGATGAACAGAAATGAGTAGAAAGATTCTGGGTCCAAGTGATATCTTTTTTTTTTTTTTCACTAATTTTTATTGTGCTTTAAGTGGAAGTTTACAAATCAAGTCAGTCTCTTACACAAAAACCCATATACACCTTGCTACACACTCCCAATTACTCTCCCCCTAATGAGACTTTTTTTTTTTTAATGAGACAGCCCGCTTTTCCCTCCACTCTCTCTTTTCGTGTCCATTTCACCAGCTTCTAACCCTCTCCACTCTCTCATCTCCCCTCCAGGCAGGAGATGCCAACATAGTCTCAAGTATCCACCTGATCCAAGAAGCTCACTCCTCACCAGCATCCCTCTCCAACCCATTGTCCAGTCCAATTCATGTCTGAAGAGTTGGCTTCGGGAATGGTTCCTGTCCTGGGCCAACAGAAGGTCTGGGGGCCATGACCACCGGGGTTGCTCTAGTCTCAGTCAGACTATTAAGTCTGGTCTTAGGAGAATTTGGGGTCTGCATCCCATTGCTCTCCTGCTCCCTCAGGGGTTCTCTGTTGTGTTCCCTGTCAGGGCAGTCATCGGTTGTAGCTGGGCACCATCTAGTTCATCTGGTCTCAGGATGATGTAGTCGCTGGTTCACGTGGCCCTTTCTGTCTCTTGGGCTCATAATCACCTTGTGTCCTTGGTGTTTTTCATTTCTCCTTTGATCCAGGTGGGTTGAGACCAATTGATGGATCTTAGATGGCTGCTTCCTAGCGTTTAAGACCCCAGATGCCACTCTTCAAAGTGTGATGGAGAATATTTTCTTAATAGATTTTATTATGCCAATTGACTTAGATGTCCCCTGAAACCATGGTCCCCAGACCCCTGCCCCTGCTACGCTGGCCTTCGAAGCATTCAGTTTATTCAGGAAACTTCTTTGCTATTGGTTTAGTCCAATGGTGCTGACCACCCCTGTATTGTGTGTTGTCTTTCCCTTCACCTAAAGTAGTTCTTATCTACTATCTAATTAGTACATACCCCTTTCCCACCCTCCCTCCCTCCCCGCTCTCATAACCACAAAAGAATGTTTTCTTCTCAGTTTAAACTATTTCACAAGTCTTATAATAGTGGTCTTATACAATATTTGTCCTTTTGCAACTGACTAATTTCACTCAGCATAATGCCTTCCAGGTTCCTCCGTGTTATGAAATGTTTCACCGATTCCTCACTGTTCTTTATTGATGCGTAGTACTTCATTGTGTGAATATACCATAATTTTATTATCCATTCATCCCTTGATGGGCATCTTGGTTGCTTCCATGTTTTTGGTATTGTAAACAGTATTGCAATAAACATGGGTGTGCATATATCTGTTCGTGTAAAGGCTCTTATTTCTCTAGGATATATTCCAAGGAGTGGGATTACTAGATCTCAAGGTAGTTCTATTTCTCACTTTTTAAGGAAGGACCAAATCAATTTACAAAGTGGTTGTACCATTTTATATTCCCACCAGCAGTGTAGAAGTGTTCCAATCTCTCCACAGCCTCTTTAACATTGATTATTTTGTGTTTTTTGGATTAATGCCAGCCTTGTTGGAATGAGATGAAATCTCATTGTACTTTTGATCTGCATTTCTCTAATGGCTAATGATCGTGAACATTTCCTCATAAATCTGTTAGGCACCTAAATGTCTTCTTTAGTGAAGTGTCTATTCATGTCTTTTGCCCATTTTTTAATTGGGTTATTTGTCTTTTTGCAGTTGAGTTTTTGCAGTATCCTGTAGATTTTAGAGATCAGGTGCTGATCAGAAATGTCATAGCTAAAAACTTTTTCCCAGTCTGTAGGTAGTCTTTTTACTCTTTTGGTGAAGTCTTTGGATGAGCATAAGTGTTTGATTTTTAGGAGCTCCCAGTTATCTAGTTTTTCTTCTACATTCTTTATAATGTTGTATATACTGTTTATGCCATGTATTAGGGCTCATAATGTTGTCCCTATTTTTTCTTCCATGATCCTTATCGTTTTAGATTTTTTATTTAGGTCTTTGATCCATTTTGAGTTAGTTTTTGTGCATGGAGTGAGGTATGGGTCTTGTTTCATTTTTTTGCAAATGGATATCCAGTTCTGCCAGCACCATTTGTTAAAAAGACTGTCTTTTCCCCCATTTAACTGTTTTGGGGCCTTTGTCAAACATCAACTGGTCATATGTGGATGGATTTATGTCTGGATTCTCAATTCTGTTCCATCGGTCTATGTATTTGTTGTTGTACCAGTACCAGGCTGCTTCGACTACTGTGGTGGTATAATAGGTTCTAAAATCAGGTAAAGTAAGGCTTCCCACTTTGTTCTTTTTCGGTAATGCCTTATTTACCCGGGGCCTCTTTCCCTTCCATATGAAATTGGTGATTTGTTTCTCCATCTCATTAAAGAATGTCCTTGGGATTTTGATCGGAATTGCATTAAATGTATAAATTGCTTTTGGTAGAACAGACATTTTTATAATGTTAAGTCTTCCTATCCACTAATAAGGTATGTTCCTCCACTTATGTCTCTTTTGGTTTCTTGCAAAAGTGTACTGTAGTTTTCTTTGTATAAGTTTTTTACATCTCTAGTAAGATTTATTCCTAAGTATTTTATCTTCTTGGGGGCTACTGTAAATTTGGTGATTTCCTCTTTGATGTTCTTTTTGTTGGTATAGAGGAATCCAACTGATTTTTGTGTGTTTATCTTGTATCCCGATACTCTGCTGAACTTTTCTATTAGTTTCAGTAGTTTTCTGGAGGATTCCTTAGGATTTTCTATGCATAAGATCATGTCATCTGCAAATAGAGATACTTTTACTCCTTCCTTGCCAATCTGGATGCCCTTTATTTCTTTATCTAGCCTAATTGCTCTGGCTAGGACTTCCAGCACAATGTTGAATAAGAGTGGTGATAAAGGGCATCCTTGTCTCAGTCCCGATCTCAATGGGAATGTTTTCAGGCTCTCTCCATTTAGGGTGTTGTTGGCTGCTGGCTTTGTATAAATGCCCTTTATTATGTTAAGAAATTTTCTTTCTATTCCTATTTTGCTGAGAGTTTTTATCATGAATGAGTGTTGAACTTTGTCAAATGCCTTTTCTGCATCAATTGATAAAATCATGTGATTCTTGTCTTTTATTTATGTGGTGGATTACATTAATTGTTTTTCTAATGTTGAACCATCCCTGCATAAAAAAAATTTGCATACCTGGTATGAATCCCACTTGGTCATGGTGAATTATTTTTTTGATATGCTGTTGAATTCCATAGGCTAGAATTTTGTTGAGGATTTTTGCATCTACGTTCATGAGGAATATAAGTTTATAATTTTCTTTTCTTGTGGTGTCTTTACCTGGTTTTGGTATCAGGGATATGGTGGCTTCATAGAATGAGTTTGGTAGTGTTCCATCCTTTTGTATGCTCTGAAATTCCTTTAGTAGTAATGGTGTTAACTCTTCTCTGAACGTTTGGTAGAACTCTGCAGTGAAGCCGTCCAGACCAGGGCTTTTTTCTGTTGGGAGTTTTTTGATTATCTTTTCAATCTCTTCTTTTGTTATGGGTCTATTTAGTTGTTCTACATCTGTTTGTGTTAGTTTAGGTAGGTAGCGTGTTTCTAGGAATTCATCCATTTCTTCTAGGTTTTCAAATTTGTTTGAGTATAGTTTTTCAAAGTAATCTGATATGATTCTTTTAATTTTAGTTGGGTCTGTTGTAATATCGCCCATCTCATTTCTTATTCCAGTTATTTGCTTACTCTCCTGTTTTTCTTTTGTCAGTTTGACCAGTGGTTTATCAGTTTTGTTGATTTTTGTTAAAAAACCAGCTTTTGGTCTTGTTAATTCTTTCAATTGCTTTTCTGTTTTCGATTTCATTTAGTTCAGCTCTAATTTTTATTATTTGTTTTCTTCTGGTGCCTATGGGTTTCTTTTGTTGCCCTCTATTTGTTCAAGCTGTAGGGATAATTCTTTGATTTTGGCCCTTTCTTCTTTTTGGACGTGTGCATTTATTGATATAAATTGGCCTCTGAGCACCACTTGTGCTGTGCCCCAAAGGTTCTGATAGAAAGTGTTTTCGTTCTCATTGGATTCTATGAATTTCTTTATTCCATCCTTAATGTCTTCTGTAATCCAGTCTTTTTTGAGCAGGGTATTGTTCAGTTTCCAAGTGTTTGATTTCTTTTCCCTGCTTTTCCTGTTATTGATTTCCACTTTTATGGCCTTATGGTCAGAGAAGATGCTTTGTAATATTTCAATGTTTTGGATTCTGCTAAGGCTTGCTTTATGACCTAATATGTGGTCTATTCTAGAGAATGTTCCATGTGCACTGGAAATGAAAGTATACTTGGTTGCTGTTGGGTGGAGTGTTCTGTATATGTCCATGAGGTCAAGTTGGTTGATTGTGGCATTTAAATCTTCCGTGTCTTTATTGAGCTTCTTTCTGGATGTCCTGTCCTTCACCTAAAGTTGTGTGTTGAAGTCTCCTACTATTATTGTGGAGCTGTCTATCTTACTTTTCAATGCCGATAAATTTTGTTTTATGTACCTTGCAGCCCTGTCATTAGGTGCATAAATATTTAATGTGGTTATATCTTCTTGGTGTATTGTCCCTTTAATCATTATGTACTGTCCTTCCTTATCCTTTCTGATGGATTTAACTTTAAAGTCTATTTTGTTAGAAATTAATATTGCCACTCCTGCTCTTTTTTGATTGTTGTTTGCTTGATATATTTTTTTCCATCCTTTCAGTTTTAGTTTGTGTCTCTAAGTCTAAGGCGTGTCTCTTGTAGCAGCATATGGAGGGATCTTGTTTTTTAATCCATTCTGCCACTCTCTGTCTCTTTATTGGTGCATTTTTCCATTTACATTTAGGGTAATTATGGATAGGTATGAATTCAGTACTATCATTTTGATGTCTTTTTTTGTGTGTTGACAGTTTCTTTTTCCCACTTGATTTTATGTGCTGAGTAGATTTTCTTTATATACTGTCCTTTCCTCATATTTGTTGTTGTTGATTTTGTTTCTGCTGAATTTGTATTTTTCCCTTGTATTTTATTTTGATGAGTAGGATAGTTTGTTTCCTTTGTGGTTACCTTATTATTTACCACTATTTTTCTAAATTTAAAACAAACTTTTATTTCTTTGTATCGCCATATCTTCCTCTCTGTATGGGAGGTGTATGATTACATTTCTTAGTCTCTCTTTATTATTTTAATGTTTTCTTCTTTTATGTAATAACATCGCCTTTACTCTGTGTTGGGCTTTTTTTTTTTTTTAATCTTGCTTTGTTTTTTTGGATTTCTTATTTGGGTTGACTTCTGGTTGCTCTGCCCAGTGTTCTAGTCTTGGGTTGATACCTGATATTATTGATTTTCTAACCAAAGAACTCCCTTTAGTATTTCTTGTAGTTTTGGTTTGGTTTTTACGAATTCCCTCAACTTGTGTTTATCTGGAAATGTCTTAATTTCACCTTCATATTTAAGAGAGAGTTTTGATGGATATATGATTCTTGGCAGGCAATTTTTTTCCTTCAATTTTTTAAATGTGTCATCCCATTGCCTTCTTGCCTGCATGGTTTCTGCCGAGTATTCCGAGCTTATTCTTATTGGCTCTCTTTTGTAGGTGACTTTTCTTTTATCCCTTGCTGCTCTTATAATTGTCTTTTTATCTTTGGTTTTGGCAAGCTTGGTTATAATGTGTCTTGGTGACTTTAAGATCTACTTTATGTGGAGTTTGATGAGCATCTTGGATAGATATCTTCTCATCTTTCACAATACCAGGGAAGTCTTCTGCCAACAAATCCTCAACAATTTTCTCTGTATTTTCTGTTATCCCTCCCTGTTCTGGTACTCCAATCACTCATAGGTTATTTCTCTTTACAGAGTCCCACATGATTCTTAAGTTTTCCTCATTTTTTAAAATTCTTTTTTCTGATTTTTCTTCCAGTATATTAGTGGCAAGTGATTTATCTTCGAATTCAGAAATTCTAGCTTCTACTTGCTCAATTCTGCTCCTCTGACTTTGTAGAGTTATCTAATTCTGTAATTTTATTTTTAATCTTCTGTATTTCTGATTGCTGTCTATTGATTTTTCCAGCCTGTTAAACTTGTCATTATGTTCCTGAATAATCTTTCTCATTTCTTCAGTTGCTTTATCTGTGTGTTCCTTGGCTTGTTCTGTGTATTGCCTCATTTCCTTCCTGATGTCTTGAAGGGTTCTGTATATTAAACTTTTGTATTCTGCATCTGGTAATTCCGGGAATACACTTTCATCTAAAAGATCCCTTGATTCTTTGTTTTGAGATACTGTTGAGCTGATCATGGCCTGTTTCTTTATGTGACTTGATATTGACTGTTGTCTCTGAGCCATCTATAAGTTATTATATTAGTTTGCGCTTGCTTACTGTGCCATAGCTTCTTGGTTTGTTTTGTTTTGGTATACCCCTATGGGTTGCTTGAGTGAGCTAGCTTGATTATTTTCACTTTTGGAGCTCTGGTGTCCTGTCCCCAGCTGGCTAGAGCTGTTATCAGGTATATCAGCCTAGGAGTCTATTCAGTTTTCTTGCATGAATTCAGCTCAGGTTTCCAGGTAGCTGATATCAAGTGTGTGGTACAGGCTCTGTCCTAAAGTCTTAGAGGGGCAGGGGTGATTGGCATATAAACCGGTATCTGATCGCAACAAGGGGTCACGCTTTGAACAAGGCAGTGGCTGAGAACCAACCCCCAAGTGTCTCTGAGGAAAATGCATCTCTTTTTCCTAGAGCGTGCTGGTGGATGTGCTCTGCAGAGGGACCATGGGCACCCAAAGTTTTTGTTGTAAGGACTGGGAGGTACCAGTTATCCCTGGACCCCTGTCGCGGGTGGCTGGGCAACCCAAGTGTAGCCACCAGTCCTTAGGTCCCTGTTGTGGGTACGTGAAAAGGGCCTTGTTTAATAGGCAAAGCAATGTCAAACATCAAATATCCACCTCTCCACTGTACCGCTGAAATGGTTGGAGTTTGCCAACAAGGGCCTATTCTCTCGAAATAGGCCCACACAGGTCCATGCAGAACGGAAAGTTGCTCAAGGTCCACGGACGTTTTATGCCTGGACAGGAGCCGCTTCTGTCCTGTGCTCCCCCGGTTAATGGAGCTACCAAATTATCTTTTTCCCCCCAGTTGCAAATTTTTTCCTTCCCCAAGGCTGGGAGGACAGCTCCAGGTGCTCACCAAGGTCCATCTCAGGCCTAGGGATTCAGCCGCTGAAGCCAGCTTGGGGGGGCACGTTAAAATACACACAAGTACTTAGCTTTTGCCGAGAGCGCCCTTCTCCTCAGGTTCCAGAGTTGTGAGTGGGCTGTGTGGCTGGCTGCTTCTCCCTGAGGAAACCGCGGTGGAAGGCTAGTAGCAGCCCGCGGCCGCCGCTCAGGGAATGGTGCCTGAGGGCTCCCCGCGATTCAGGTCCGGTAACTTCTCTCCGCTTCTGAATGGTCTCTTCCTTCCCCGCCCCTCAGTTCTTTGTCTAAGCTTGCCTTTGACGCTCAGGGCTCCCAGCTTGTCAGAAATATACTTGTTTCACTTGTTTTTTCAGGACTTTGTTGTAAAGAGGGCTTGACAGAAGTGTCTGTCTATTCCGCCATCTTGGCTCTGCCCCCCCAAGTGATATCTTTTGATTATCAATCAAGCTGCTTTTTTTGTTATTGTTGTTGTTCTTAAACCTTTTTGGGTTGGATTGGGTTTCTTGTCACATGAATAAGGTCCTACTTATACATAATATTAAAAATTTTAAATACACTTGCAAAACTTTTAATCCAAGAAAAATTTTTTCCAAAGCAACATGTTTTTCTCCTGAGGCCAATCTGACATTAATCAAAGACAGATTGGAACTGATATGATTGCACAACAGGAGGGAGTATAAGAAACTTTTTTTCTTTTTCACACTTTCTGGGTTTTGTATCCTTTTTTGAAAATCTGCAAAGAAATAATTTAAAAAAAAAGTCTGATTAATGTGCCTTAAAGGATCTTACATGTACTTCCTCCAGCCATATCTCATGTCTTTTTCCTCTTCACCCATTGCATCCAGCTCAACCAACCTCCTTGCTGAGCTACCATCTCAACGCCCTTGTACTTCCTTCCCTCTCTGCTTAGAATGCTCTTTTCACAGGTATCCACATGAATTTCTAACCTGATTTAGATTTCTTCTCAAACAAAATTGAGCATGAAATGCACTGAAAAAAGGAAAGGAAGGGTAAGATTTAAGAGTAGTAAAGGAGGTAATGATAATAGGCTAGGACATAATAATAGACAGAAAACCATTAATAATTAAAAGTGAAAAAAAAAATTAACTTGACCATTAAGGTCATGTGTCAAGGCCACTGTTTTGGGCACTGGCTTCCTAGAATTGATGCACCAAGTGTTGGCACATGCGAGGGTTAAACGTGGCAGGTGTTGGGGGTTTTAGGGAGTGGAGGTAAGTGATTATGATTCTATAGAATGTGTTCTTTTAATAATTCTCACTTCTTCATGGTGCTTTGTTGTCTTGAGTGTGTTCTCCTTTGATCATTATTTCTTCGGTATCTTCCTTCCAAGATGGCTTATGTATGGTATCATGTCTGGGAACACTCTTGAAAAGAATGTCTTTGAAAGTCTTGAATAATCAAGTATGACGAGAGTGTAGCTCAGAGGACAGGGTTGGTGAAGTAGGCAACTTTTTACTCTTTAACACCTAGTTGGAGTGTCAGATACAGAAATATAGGCCAGATTTTCCATGCCGCAGTAAAGGAACAAGTAGTCTCTACTCATGCTCATAAGCAGAAAAAGTCAAAGAAGCCCTTGAGATTCATACATGATATAGGTCTAGGACATCATGTGGGTAGCAGAGATAGTCCTTAACCCTTAAAACATTCAGACATTTTATTCCTTTCTTTTTTTGTGGTTATATATTGTTAAGTATTTAATTAATTAATTTATTTTATTGTGTTTTAGGTGAAAGTTTATAGTGCAAATTAGTTTCTTTTTCTTGTAGATTTTAGAGATTAGATCTTTGTTGGATCTGCCATAGCCAATTTTTTTTTCACAGTCTGTAGGTTCTCTTTTTACTCTTTTGGTGAAGTCTTCTAATGAGCATAACTATTTAATTTTTAGAAGGTCCAAGTTATCTAGCTTCATCTTTTGGAGTTTATGTGTTGTTAGTTCTGGTTTGTATTCCATTAATGCTGTGTGTTAGGACCTCTAGCATTGATCCTATTTTTTCTACTATGATCTTTATACTTTGTGGTTTTATATTTAGGTCTTAGATCCATTTTGAATTAGTTTTTGTGTATGGTGTGAGGTATGGGTCCTGTTTCACTTTTTTTGCAGATGGACATTCAGTTTTGCCAGCACCGTCCTTTAAAAAGACTGTCTTTTACCCATTCGATGGACTTTCGGCCCTTGTCAAAGATCAGGTGACCGTAGGTGAATGGATTTACATCCGGGCTCTCAATTCTGTTTCATTGGTCAATGCATCTGTCATTGTACCAGTACTAGGCTATTTTAACTATATATATAGTAAATTCTGAGGTAAGGTAGTGCAAGCCCTCCTACTTTGTTCTTCTTTTTCAATAGTGCTTTACTAATCTTGGGCCTCTTCCCTTTCCATATAAAGTTAATCATCAGTTTTTCCATCTCTTTAAAGAATGCTATTGGTATTTGGATTGGAATTGCATTGTATTTTAAATTGCTTTGGGTGGAACTGACATTTTCACATCATTGAGTCTACTTATCCATGAGCCTGGTGTGTTTTTCCATTTATGTAGATCTCCTTTGGTTTCTTACAGTAGTGTTTTGTGGTTTTCTTTTGTAAGCCTTTTACAACTCTTGTTAGATTTATTGCTAAGTATTTTATATTTTTTAGGGGCCATTATAAATGATACCGTTTTCCTGACTTCCTTTTGTTGTTCTCTTTAACAAAATCCAACTGATTTTTGTTTGTTTTCCTTGTAGCCTACAATTCTGCTGAATCTTTCTATTAGTTCCAGTAGGTTTCTCGTGGAGTCTTTTGAGTTTTCTATGTATAGTATCATATCATTCTGCAAATAGGGACAGTTTTTCTTTTTCATTACCAATTTGGATGCCCTTTATTTCTTTTTTCTTGCCTTATTGCTCTACCTAGGACTTTCAGCACAACATTAAAAAGGTTTGTCTCTCCCTTTTAAGGAAACTGAGACCTTAGGTCAAAGTGTTAGGAATAGATTTTCTGTGATGTCAATTCATATATGCTTATCCACTCAGCTATACTTACTTAATAATTTAAAATGTGATAATGGTGACATTTGAAATTCCTAAGGAAAAATACATTTTTAAATATATAATGTTGGAATGACTGCCTAAAGCCCTTTGCCATATTATATAATAAAATTAATTACAGACATAATAGAATCAATGACTTAAAAAACATCTTGAAGGAGTTTGTTGTTGTTAGGTGCTGTTATGGTTTGAATTGTGTCCTCCAAAAAGTATGTGTCAACTTGGCTAGTCCATGATTCCCAGTATTGTGTGATCATCCACCATTTTATCATCTGATGTGATTTTCCTAAGTGTTGTAAATCCTACCTCTATGATGTTAATGAGGTGGGATTAACTGCAGTTATGTTAATGAGGCAGGACTCAACTACAAGATTAGATTATGTTTTAAGTCAATCTCTTTTGAGATATAAAGGACAGAAGCCAGCAAAGAGACATGGGGACCTCATATCACCAAGAAAATAGTGCCAGGAGCAGAGCATGCCCTTTGGACCCAGGGTCTCTGTGCTGAGAAGCTCCTAGACCAGGGAAGGATCGATGGCAAGGACCTTCCTCCAGAGCTGATGGATAGAGAAAGGCTTCCACTGGAGCTGATCCTAACTTTGACTTCTAGTCTATCAGACTGTGAGAGAATGAACTTTTGTTTGTTAAAGCCATCCATTTGTGGTATTTCTGTTGTAGCAGCGCTAGATAACTAAGACAGAATTTGGTGCCATGAGAGTGGGGTGTTGCTCTAACAGATACCTAAAATGTGGAAGCAGTTTTGAAACTGTGAATGGATAAAGGATGGAAGAGTTTTAAAGTGCCTAACAGCAGAAGCCTAGATTGCCTTGAAGAGAAAGTTGGTGGAATTATGGACATCAAAGACAATTCTGGTGAGGGCTCAGAAGGAAATGAGGATAGCTGTTACACCGATGATGGCGCAGATGGCAAGAAGCAGCACCAGAGAAATGGCAGCAGCAGAATGAGAAGGCCAGTGCAAGATAGCACTGGAGCTGACCCACGGAGTGAGAGAGCTAAGTGTCTTTGTACAGGAGGTTTCCTAGCAGAGTAAGGTGCCTCTAAGAACTTATTGGTAGAACTAGGTTGCAGACCCATAGAGCAAGAGAGCTGAGTGCCTTCCAGCTGAGTGCCTTTACTAGTGGAGTGGGGTGCCTCCAGGCACTTATCAGTGGAGCTAAAGAGCTTTGGAAAACTTGTCCCCCCAGGGAAGACACAAGCAAAGAGGCCTGAGGGGCCATGAGTCTAAGGAACCAGGAAGCAGAAGCTGAAGAGACAAGAAACACTGGAAGCAGAGCTGCCTCAGTCTAATAGAGTAGGGGCATAACCTCTGGGGTCTCAAAGTGTAGGGTTGCTACTCAGACAGACTAGCAAAAAGGGGTTGCCTAAAGCCAAGGGTATTTGCAATGAAGAAGTTGTAGGTCTTGCAAACTTCTATCATACCTGTGATCTCCAGCATCTTTTCTTTGACCAAGGCCATGTTGTCCAACTACCAATCCTTCTTCTTTGTTTCCAGCTTTCACATTTCAAACACCCAAACCCAGTGCTGTCAAGTTGATTCCGACTTATAGCAACCCTATAGGACAGAGTAGAGCTGCCCCATAGAGTTTCCAAGGAGTGCCTGGTGGATTTGAACTGCCAACCCTAATTATCAATGCATCCTGATCACAATTTCAGACTGAAGAAGTTGGTAAAAATATTCAATTTCTTCATCTCTGGCCTTGGTTGTTGGTGCTTAAGTTTGAATAACAGTATTACCTGGTCTTCCATGTAGGGTTATGAATATTGTCCTATAAATGACAGCATTGTACTTCAGGATTGATCTTGAGAAGTTCTTTTTGATGATAAATGTAATGCCATTCCTCTTCAAGCTGTCATTCCCAAATAGTAGACCATGTGATTATCCAATTCAAAATGGCCAATACCAGTTCATTTCAGCTCACTAATGCCTAGGATATCAATGTTTATGCGTTCCATTTCATTTTAGATGATTTCCATATTTTCCTAGATTCATACTTTTTACATTCCATGTTCTGGTTATTAATGGATGTTTGCAGCTGTTTCTTCTCATTTTGAGTTGTGTCATATCAGCAAGTGAAGGTCCTGAGAGCTAGACTTCATCCATGCCATTAAGGTCAACTCTACTTTGGGGAGGCAACTCTTCCCAGTGTCTTTTGAGTGCCTTCCAACCTGAGGGACTCATCTTCCAGCACTGTATCAGACAATATTCTGCTGCTATTCATAAGGTTTTCAGTGGATAACTCTTTTCAAAAGTAGACCACCAAGTCCTTCTTCCTAGTCTGTCTTAGTCTGAAAGCTCAGTTGAAACCTGCCCACCATGGGTGACCCTGCTGGTATTTGAATACCAATGGCATAGCTTCCAGCATGACAGCAACATGCAAGCCCCCATAGTTTGACAAACTGACAGATGAATTTATCATAAACAGTGGCTGTACAAGTGAACTTCTCTGGGTGGAATACGCAGGAATCAAATCAACTACCTCTGTGAAAAAAGATGATGGAAACCCTCCATACCATCAGTCAGAACAAGGCCAGGGACTGACTTCAGAACAGATCATCAACTGCTCATATGCAAGTTCAAGTTCCAGCTGAAGAAAATTAGAACAAGTTCACATGAGCCAAAGTACGACCTTAAGTACATCCCACCTGAATTTAAAGACCATCTCAAGAGTAGATTTGATGCATTGAATACTAATGACCAAAACCAGGTGAGTTGTGGAATGACATCATACATGAAAAAAAACAGGAAGTCATTAAAAAGATAAGAAAGAAAGAAAAGACAAAAATGGATGTCAGAAGAGACTCTGATACTTGCTCTTGAATGTTGAATAGCAAAAACAAACTGAAAAAATAATGAAGTAAAAGAGCTGAACAGAAGATTTCAAAGGGTGGCTCAAGAGGACAAAATATTATGACATGTGCAAAGACCTGGAGTTAGAAAACCAAAAGGGAAGAACATGCTTGGTATTTCTCAAGCTGAGAGAACTGAAGAAAAAAATTCAAGCCTCGAGTTGCAATATTGAAGGATTCTATGGGGGAAAATGTTAAATGACGCAGGAAGCCTCAAAAGAAGATGGAAGGAATACACAGAGTCGTTATACCAAAAAGAATTGGTTGGCATTCAACCATTACATGAGGTAGCGTATGATCAGGAACCTATGGTACTGAAGGAAGAAGTCCAAGCTGCACTGAAGGCATTGAAGAAAAACAATGCTCCGGGAGTTGACGGAATACCAATTGCAATGTTTCAACAAAGGGATGCAGTGCTAGAAGTGATCACTTGTCTATGTCAAGAAATTTGGAAAACAGCTACCTGGCCAACTGACTGGAAGAGATCCATATTTACGCCTATTCCAAAGAAAGGTGATCCCACTGAATGTGGAAATTATCAAGCAATATTATTAACATCACTTGCAAGCAAAATGTTGCTGAAGATCATTCAAAAGCAGCTGCAGCAGTATATCGACAGGAAACTGCCAGAAATTCAAGCTGGATTCAGAAGAGGACATGGAACGAAGGACATCATTGGTGATGCCAGATGGATCTTGGCTAAGCAGAGACTATCAGAAAGATGTTTATCTGGGTTTTACTGATTGTACAAAGGCATTCCGCTGCATGGATCACAAGAAATTATGAATAACATTGGGAAGAATGGGAATTCCAGAACACTTAATTGTGCTCATGAGGAACGTGTACGTAGACCAAGAAGCAATTGATCGAAAAGAACAAGGGGATACTGTGTGGTTTAAAGTCAGGAAAGGTGTGTGTCAGGATTGTATCCTTTCACCATACCTATTCAATCTGTATGCTGAGTAAATAATCCAAGAAGCTGGACTGTATGAAGACGAATGGGGCATCAGTATTGGAAGAAGACTCATTAACACCCTGCATTATGCAGATGACACAGCCCTGCTTACTGAAAGTGAAGAGGACTTGAAGCACTTACTGATGAAGATCAAAGACCACAGCCTTCAGTATGGATTACACCTCAACATAAAGAAAACAAAAATCCTCACAACTGGACCAATGAGCAACATCATGATCAGCAGAGAAAAGATTGAAGTTGTCAAGGATTTCATTTTACTTAGATCCACAATCCACACCTATGAGCAGCAGTCAAGAAATCAAATGATGTGCTGCATTGGGCAAAGCTACTGCAAAGGACCTCTTTAAATTGTTGAAAAGCAAAAATATTACCTTGAAGACTAAGGTATGTCTGACCCAAGCCATGGTGTTTTCAATCGAATCCTATGCATGTGAACACTGGACAATGAATAAAGAAGACCGCGGAAGAATTGACACCTTTGAATTGTGCTGTTGGAGAGGAATATTGAATATACCATGGACTGCCAAAAGAATGAACAAATCTGTCTTGGAAGAAGTACAGCCAGAATACTCCTTAGAAGCAAAGATGGTGAGACTATGTCTCACATACTTTGGACATGTTATCAGGAGGCATCAGTCCCTGGAGAAAGACATCATGGTTGGTAAAGTAGAAGGTCAGTGAAAAAGAAGGAGACCCTCAATGAGATGGATTGACACAGTGGCTGCAACAATGGCCTTAAGCATAACAATGATTGTGAGGATGGCGCAGGACCGGGTGGCATTTCGTCCTGTTGTACATAGGGTTGCTATGAGTTGGAACCAACTCGATGGCACCTAACAACAACAACAACAGATAACTAAGATAGGTGCCATTTAGTTAGTTTCAACTCATAACAATCTTACGCACAACAGAAGAAAATGCTGCCTGGTCCCACACAATACTCACAATCACTGCTATGTTCGAACCTTTTGTTGCAGCCACCTTGTCAATCCATCTTGTCGAGGGTTTTCCTCTTTCTCATGACCCTCTACCTTACCACACACAATGTCTTTCTCCAGGGACTGGTCCCTGTTGGTAACATGTCCAAAGTATGTGAGACAGAGTCTCGGCCTCTTCACTTCTAAGGAGCGTACTGGCTGTACTTCTTCCGAGACAACTTTATTTGTTCTTCTGGCAGCCCATGGTAGATTTAATATTCTTCACCAACACCATAATTTAAAGGCATCAATTCTTCTTTGGTCTTCCTTATTCATTGCCCAGTTTTTGCCTGTATATGAGGCAAATGAACATATTGTAACTTGGGTCAAGCTCTCCTTACATCATTTGATTTCTTGACTACTGCTTCCATGAATGTTGATTGTGGATCCAAGTAAAATGAAAGCCTTGACAAATACAGTCTTTTCTCCATTTATCATGATGTTACTTATTGGTGCAGTTGTGAGGATTTTTGTTTTCTTTATGTTGAGGTGTTAACCATACTGAAGGTTGGAGTCTTTGCTATTCATCAGTAAGCGCTTCATATGCTATTCATTTTACAGCAAGCAAGGTTGTGTCATCTGCATATCACAGGTTGTCAATGAGTCTTCCTCCAATCCTGATGCCCTGTTCTTCTTCATGCAGTCCAGCTTCTCAGATTATTTGCTCAGCATACAGATTGCATAATTATGGTAAAGGGATTCAACCCTGATGCCCACCTTTATTGATCTTAAACCACGCAATATCTCCTTGTTCTGTTTGAACTACTGCCTCTCTCGGTCATGAGCATAATTAAGTGTTCTGGAATTTTCATTCTTCACAATGTTGTCCACAGTTTGTTATGATCCACATAGTTGAGTGCCTTAATATAGTAAATAAAATACAGGTAAACCTATTTCTGGTATTCTCTGTTTTCAGCCAAGATTCATCTGACATCAGCAATGATATCCCTCCTTCCAGGCCCTCTTCAGCTTTAATTTCTGGCAATTCCCTGTCAATGTACTGCTGGTATCATTTTTTAATTATCTTCACCCATATTTTACTTGTGTGTGATATTAATGATATTGTTTGATAATTTCCACATCCTGTTGGATCACCTTTCTTGGGAATGGTCACTAATATGGATCTCTTTCAGTTGGTTGGCCAGGTACCTGTCTTCCAAATTTCTTGGCATAGATAGGTGAGCACTTCCAGCATTCCATCCCTTTGTTGAAACATTTCATTTGGTATTTCATCAATTCCTGTAGCCTTCTTTTTCAACAATGCGTTCAGTGCAACTAGGACTTCCTTCAATACTATCTGTTCCTGATCATATTCCGCCTCCTGAAATGGTTGAATATTGGTCAATTCTTTTTGGTATAGTGACTCTGTGTATTTCTTCCATCTTCTTTAGATGCTTCCTGTGTTGTTCAATATTTTCCCCATAGAATCCTTCAGTATTTGAACTCAAAGTTTGAATTTTTTCTTCAGTTTTTTCAGCTTTCAACATGCCTAGCATTTTCTTCCCTTCAAGTTTTATAACTCCAGGTCTTTACATATGTCATTATAATACTTTACTTTGTCTTCTCGAGCCACCCTTTGAAATCTTCTGTTCACCTCTTTTACTTCATCATTTCTTCCATTCGCTTTAGCTACTCTACATACAAGAGCAAGTTTCAGAGTCTCTTCTGATACCCATTTTGGTCTTTCTTTATCTCTTTTCTTTTTAATGACTTTTTGCTTTCTTCATGTATGATGCCTTTGATGTCATTCCACAACTCATCTGGCCTTCAGTCATTAGTGTTTAATGTGTCAAATCTATTCTTGAGATGGTCTCTAAATTCAGGTGGGATATATTCAAGGCCCTATTTTGTTCTCATGGACTGGTTTTAATTTTCTTCAGCTTCAACTTAAACTTACATATGAGCAATTGATGGTCTGTCCTCAGTCTGCCCTGGCTTTGTTCTGAATGATGATATTGAGCTTTTCCACTGTCTCTTTCCACAGATGTAGTTGATTTGATTCCTGTATCTTCCATCTGGTAGGTCCACATGTATAGTCACTCTTTATGTTGTTAATAAAGGTATTTGCAATGAAGAAGTCATTGGTCTTGCAAAATTCTATCACTCAATATCTGGCATTCTTTTTATCACCAAGGCCATGTTTTCCAACTACTGATCCTTATTTGTTTCCAACTTTCACAGTTCCATCACCAGTAATTATCAATGCATCTTAATTACATGTTTGATCAATTTCAGACCTCAGAAGTTGGTAAAACTCTTCAATTTCCTCATATTGGCATTAGTGGTTGGTGGAAAAATCTCAATAATACTTGTAATAACTGGTCTTCCTTTTACGTGTATGGATGTATTCTATTACTGACAGTGTTGCACTTTACGATAGATCATTAAATGTTCTTTTTGACAATGAATGTTTTGCTATTCCTCTTTAATTTGTCATTCCTGGCATAATAGGCCATATAGTTGTCTGATTCAAAATGGTCCATTTCAGCTCACTAATGCCTAAAACATAGGTGTTTGTGCATTCTGTTTCATTTTTGACGATTTCCAATTTTTCTAGATTCATACTTTGTACATTCCATATTCTGATTATTAAAGGATGTTTGCAGCTGTTTCTTCTCATTTTGAGTTGTGCCACAATGAATGAAGGTCGTGAAGGCTTGACTCCATCCATGTCATTAAGGTTGACTCTACTTTGAGGAGGCAAGTCTTCCCTAGTTGTATTTTGAGGGCCTTCCAACCTGAGGGGCTTATCTTCCAGCACAATACCAATGTTCCACTGCTATCCATAAGATTTTCACTGGTCAGTTTTTTTCAGAAGCAGACTGTTAGGTCCTTCTTCCTAGTCTGTCTTAGTCTGGAAGCTGCTCTGAAACCTTCCCCCCATGGGTGACCCTGCAAGCCACCACAGCATGACAAACTGACGGACGCATGGTTGCTTTATTAGGCACCTTAAAATTCTTCCAGCCTCTACCCATGCTTAGTTTCAAAACCACCTCCACATTTTAGGTATCTGTTAGACCATCACCCCACTTTTCGGTATGAAATTCTGCCTTAGCTGTTTGGTGCTGCTGTAACAGAAATACCACAAGTAGATGGCTTTCACAAAAAAAATTATTCTCTAACAGTTTAGGAAGTTAGAAATTCAAATTCAGTGTGCAAGCTTCAGTGGAAGGCTTTCTCTCTCTCTCCGTTTGCTCTGGGTAAAGGTCCTTGTCATCAGTCTTTCCCTTATCTAGGAGCTTCTCAGCACAAGGACCCAGGGGAAAAAGGACATGCTCCACACCCAGCTCTTCTTTATTGGTGGTATGATTTTACTACATAAAATTTAAATTTTTGAACTTTAAGAAAATAACAAACTAAATAAAAATGAAACCTGGAAGAATATTTGAATAATATATTGCAACCAAAAGTTTGCTTTCCTAATATTTATAATAATAATAAGAAGAAGAATAAGTACTCCAATGGAAAAGAAAGCAATGGGTAAACAAAGTCCCAAAATAAATGATCAAGAAGTACATATAAAATGTTTAACCTCAAGAATAATCAACAATTCCAAAATAGAGCTACAGTGAGATCTTTCTCCCAATGTAATAGGGAAAGAAAAATTACGATAACACTAAATATTGCAGGCATGGTCGAACAGACACTTTCGTAAATGCTGATGTGAATGTAAATACATGCAGCGTTTTAGACAGAATATGTAGAAAACAGAATCATGAGGTTTAAAATATCCATCTTCTATGTTCCATCAATTCCACTTCTATGAACTTATTGTAGAGAAATAATTTAAATAAACATGTAAAAGTATAAATGCAGAACATCAGCATTGTTTCTGATATTAAAAAATTGAAAATGATGGGAATTTGCTGAAAAGATGTTCACAGTATATTATTAGGTGAAAAAAGCAGATTACAAAATAAGGATATTTAATATGATTTCTTCTGCTATCAGAGCAAGTCCACGAGAGCAAGAATACGACCTTGAGTATATCCCACCTGAATTTAGAGATCATCTCAGGAATAGATTTGACTCATTGAACACTAATGACCGAAGACCAGACGAGTTGTGGAATGACATCAAGGACATCATATGTGAAGAAAGAAAGAGGCCATTGAAAAGACAGGAAAGAAATAAAAGACCAAGATGGATGTCAGAAGAGACTCTGAAAATTGCTTTCAAACGTCAAGCAGCTAAAGCAAAAGAAGAAATGATGAAGTAAAAGAACTGAACAGAAGATTTCCAAGGGCATCTTGAGAAGACAAAGTACAGTATTTTAATGACATGTGCAAGAGCTGGAGATAGAAAACCAAAATGGAAAAACATGCTTGGTGTTTCTCAAGCTGAAAGAACTGAAGAAAAAATTAAAGCCTCGAGTTGCAATAGTGAAAGACTCTATGGGGAAAATATTAAACGGCACAGGAGCATAAAAAGAAGATGGAAGGAATACACAGTCATTATACCAAAAAGAATTAGACGTTCAACCATTTCAAAAGGTAGCATATGATCAGGAAGGAATGGTACCGAAGGATGAAATCCAAGCTGCACTGAAGGCACTGGCAAAAAACAAGCCTCCAGGAATTGACAGAATATCAGTTGAGATGATTCAACAAATGGCTGCAGCACCAGAAGTGCTCACTCGTCTATGCCAAGAAATATGGAAGACAGCTTCCTGGCCAACTGACTGGAAGAGGCCCATGTTTATGCCTATTCCCAAGAAAGGTGATCCCACTGAATGTGGAAATTATCAGACAATATCATTAATATCATATGCAAGCAAAATTTTGCTGAAGATCATTCAAAAGGGGCTGCAACAGTATATCAACAGGGAACTGCCAGAAGTTCAGGCTGGAGTCAGAAGAGGATGTGGAACCAGGGATCTCACTGCTGGTGTCAGATGGATCCTGGCTGAAAGCAGAGAATACCAGAAGGACATTTACCTGTGGTTTACTGAATATGCTAAGACATTTGAATGGGTGGATCATAACAAATTGTGGGTAACATTGCAAAGAATGGAAATTCCAGAACACTTAATCATGCTTATGAGGGACCTGTACATAGATCGAGAGGTAGTTGTTCGGACAGAACAAGTGAATACTGAGTGTTTTAAAATCAAGAAAGTTATGCATCATGGTTATATTCTTTCACCATACCTGTTCAATCTGTATGCTGGGCAAATAATCCGAGAAGCTGGGCTATATGAAGAAGAATGGGGCATCAGGAGTGGAGGAAGACTCATTAACAACCTGCATTATGAAGATGACACTTGGTGAAAGTGAAGAGGACTTGAAGCACTTACTGATGAAGATCAAAGACCACAGCCTTCAGTATGGATTACACCTCAACATAAAGAAAACAAAAATCCTCACAACTGGACCAATGAGCAACATCATGATCAGCGGAGAAAAGATTGAAGTTGTCAAGGATTTCATTTTACTTGGATCCACAATCAACACCCATGGAAGCAGCAGTCAAGAAATCAAAAGATGCATTGCTTTGGGCAAATTTGTTGCAAAGGACCTCCTTAAAGTGTTGAAAAGCAAAGATGTCACCTTGAAGACTAAGGTGTGCCTGATCCAAGCCATGGTATTTTCAGTCACATCATATGCATGTGAAAGCTGGACAACAAATAAGGAAGAGTGAAGAAGAATTGACGTCTTTGAATTGTGGTGTTGGCGAAGAATATTGAATATACCATGGACTGCCAAAAGAATGAACAAACCTGTCTTGGAAGAAGTAAAACCAGAATGCTTCTCAGAAGCAAAGATGGTGAGACTGCATCTTACATACTTTGGACATGTTTTCAGGAGGGATCAGTCCCTGGAGAAGAACATTATGCTTGGTAAAGTACAGGGTCAGTGGAAAAGAGGAAGACCCTCAACGAGATGGGTTGACACAGTGGCTGCAACATTGGGCCCAAGCATAACAACAATTTTAAGGATGGCTCAGGACCAGGCAGAGTTTTGTTCTGTTGTGCATGGGGTTGCTATGAGTTGGAACCTAACAGCAGCAACAATATGATTTATTAAAAAAATACATATTTATAAATACGATACAGACGTCATATTTATATTTATTGCAATTCATGTAAAAAAGCATATGACCCACCACAATGTTAATGATTGTATCTAAGTGAGTGGAATTTAGGTGATTTTGATTTTCCATGGTTTTATTAATGTTATAATTTTATAAAATTTTATAATTTAAAACATAACGAGATATTCTTTCCTGAAAAGCAAAAAAAAAAAAGAAAAAAAGAATAACTAAAACTGAAATAGGAATTAACAAGGCCACACTCCAAATCTGATAATGCCTCTCACTTTCCAGTTTAAAAAATCTCTACTGACTTATTTTTACTTACTGTATAAAAATCCGAACACTATCTTGGCACCCAAAGTCACTTCACATTTGGTCTTAAGTATCATATTGACTTCAATATCTATGTCTGTATCCCATGGGTTCTGACTCTGAATACTTTTGGAAAATGCCAAGTCTTTTTGCATCTCTATGGCTTTTCTGAAGAACTCAACCTTTCTCTGGAAAATATCGCTTCCTCTGGAAGGATTTCCAACTGTCCTAAGAAGAGCTAGTACTCTCCCTGCTCTGCTCTCACAGTATAATTTTAAATGACTTGCACGTTATCTTTCTAACTTCTGATACTATAATACACACTACATATGCACACAACACAACAGGTCAATACAAGTAGCATAAATGGAAGCTATGCTTTTCTTTTAAGAGCTGAAGGAATTGGCACCAGAAAAAAGTTGCAGATTAGATAGAATAAAGCAGAGATTTGTAAGGATTACAATAAGGCCAAAATAATATCAATACAAGTGTAGCTACACACTCTTCACTTGCAATTAGTTTATAGATTATATTAATAATTTGAGTGAGATCCAGAAATGATAATTTAAAGCTCCTTTCAAAGCAGTAGCTCCCAGGAGCCTGTGCTAAGGGGAAATGTAGATGGACAAACAGACAGATAATAATGTGTCATTCTCCTTGATCATGGATTCATGGAACTGTGATCATATATTTCATGGGTCTTCGAGTTGTTTCTGACTCATAACGACCCTATAGGACAAAGTAGAACTGCCCCATAGGATTTCCAAGGCCGTAATCTTTATGGAAACCCTGGTGGTGTGGTGGTTAAGAGCTATGTGTGCTAACCAAAAGGTCTGCAGTGTGAATCCACCAGGCGCTCCTTGGTAACTCTATGGGCAGTTCTATTCTGTCCTAAATAAGGCTGCTATGAGTCAGAATCAGCTCGACAGCAACGGGTTTGGTTTTTTTGGTTTAATTTTTATGGAAGCAGACTGCTACATCTTTCTCTCATGGAGTAGCTGATAGGTTTGAACCACTGATCTTTTAGTTATCAGCTGAGCACTTAACCACTGCATCATCAGGGCTCCATATTCTAATCCAAAAAGTACATTAAAATGGTTCCTTTTGAACTCTTTCCTTGGACAGCTTTTGAATGTATTGGGGAGGACAATTTGTTTTCAAATAGCATGCTAGGTCCAATCAATTGGGAGTAGCTGCCTGGAGTCCTCTGTTAACCTGTTGCCGTTGAGTCAATTCTGACTCATAGCGACCCTATAGGACAGAGTAGAACTGCCCCATAGTTTCCAGAGAGCGGCTGGTGGATTCAAAGTGCTGACTTTTTTGTTAGCACCCAAGCTCTTAACCACTGTACCACCAGGGCTCCATTCAGCAGAAAGGAGAGATTTAACCAACTGGCAATGGGTAAGGGATAAGGACATTGTAGTACATGCCAAAGATTGGCTATTACTGGTCGTATCAACCTCAAAAACTTTTCGATAATGGCAATTTAAGAGTTGGAAGACTGTATGAATTTTCTTTTTCTTTTGGCCTTTTCATTCCTCTATCCCTGTGACTTCATGTAGGGTCTATGTTCTTGGATATCATCCCAAAATAGTGTTTTTCTTCATACTCAAGTTCTATGTAAACTCTTTTTGATAAAGTAAAACACCTTTAGCCTTCAGCTACTTTGACATAAATAAAAAGATTGGATTATTGTGGTTTGATTTAATGAATCAATTGGTAAAATCACTTAAAGCAACTCTGTTTGTTCTAGTGGCTGACTAAGCGATGTTTCTTGGCTAATACTGCATTTTGGCTACCAACTTACACTAATAGACATTTTAAGAATAAGACATTTGGCAAGTTATTTGGCTGGGGATATGTGAAAAACAAGATGTCATGCTAGGGCTTGTTAAAAGTTCCTCCATGACAAACTCAAACATAAGTAATATTATTAACTGTGTCTTGGCAGCTCATTTTCTTCTTTTATAAACAGTCAAAAAAGCAGCTCTGGTTTATTTAATTCCCAGAAAAGAAAAATTGAAACCATTTAGCCTGCTTAATATCAAAACCTACCTGACCCAAAGGAAAATCAAGGGGAATTTTACAGGATACTTTATTTCAGTTACAAGGAGCCCTGGTGGCATGATGGTTAAGCACTCAGCTGCTAACCCAAATGTTGACGGTTCAAACCCACCAGCTGCTCTGTGGGAAAAAGATGTGGCAGTCTGCTTCTGTAAAGATTTAAAGCCTTGGAAACCTTATGGGGCTGTTCTACACGTCTTATAGGGTCACTCAATGTGGTCAACTCAATGGCAATGGGTTTGTTTGGTTTGGTTTTTTAGTTACATCATCCCATACACAAACCCTTTTTTTTGTTGTTTGTTTTATCTATTATGCTTTAAGTGAAAGTTTACAAATCAAGTCAGCCTCTCATATAAAAATTGTACAGACCTTGCTATGTGCTCCTAGCTGCTCTCCCTGGAGACAGCATATTCCTCTTCTCCACTCTGTATTCCCTGTGTCCATTCAACCAGCCCTGTCCCTCTCTGCCTTCTTATCTTACCTCAAGACAGGAGCTGCCCACATTCTCTAGTGTCTACTTGAGCAAAGAAGCTCACGCCTCATCAGTATCATTTTCTGTCTTCTAGTCCAGTCCCATCCCTGTCTGAAGAGTTGGCTTCAGGAATGGCTCCAGTCTTGGGCTAATAGACAGTCCTGGGACTGTAACCCCCAAGGTCCCTCTAGTCTCAGTGAGACCATTTAGTCTGGTCTTTTTATGAGAATTTGAGATCTGCATCCCACTGTTCTCCTGCTCCATCAGGGATTCTCTATTGTATTCCCTGTTAGGGCAATCATTGGTGGTAGCCGGGCACCATCTAGTCCTTCCAGTCTCGGGCTGATGTAGTCTTTGGTTTATGAGGCTCTTTCTGTCTCTTGAGCTCATATTTACCTAGTGTCTTTGGTGTCCTTCATTCTTCTTTGCTCCAGCTGGGTCGAGACCAATTGATGCATCTTAGATGACCGCTTGCTAGCGTTTAAGATCCCCACGCCAGTCACCAAAGTGGAAAGCAGGATGTTTTCTTAATACATTTTGTTATGCCAATTGACCTAGATGTCCTCTGAAGCCATGGTGCCCAGACCCCTGTCCCTGCTACTCTGGCCTTCGAAGCATTTGGTTGTATTCAGGAAACTTCTTTGCTTTTGGTTTAGTCCAATTGTGCTGACCTCCCCTGTACTGTGTGTTGTCTTTCCCTTCACCTAAAATAGTTCTTGCCTATTATCTAATTAGTGAATGCCCCTCTATCTCCCTCCCCACTCTCCTAACCACCAAGGAAAAAAAAAAATATGGAACACTTCATGAATCTGCTTGTCATCCTTGTGCAGGGGCTATGCCAAAGTGAGCGCCCATACACAAACTCTTTGACTGCAATAAGATAGAACTTTCTAAAAAGCCCTAATGCAAATTGTATCACATTCATTTCTTTTCTTATTTCTCCCTTAATGCTCTTCCTCTGACTTTTCTTTTTTTCTACCACCTTTCAGAAATTTCCAGGAATTAATCCTTTGTTCTTTGCTTCTTTAACATTTATCCTTTTCAGAAGCTCCTCCATTCTCAATATGAATTACCAACTTTACATGAATTGACTGTTAAATGTCTATCTTAAATTCCAAAATCTCTATAGTTGTCTGTAGATCACCCATGCTCATATTAAATACTGAACTTTTATCTTTCTTCCCAGAAGATTATGCCTTTCAAAATGTATCCATTCACTTATTCCCCATTTTATCATTGCCTATTATCTCTCACTTGAGTCTCTCACCAGGACCTATAACCCACTGTAACTTGTTGCCATCGAGTCGATTCCAACTCATAGAGACCCTATAAGACAAAACAGAACTGCCCCATGGAGTTTCCAAGGAATGCCTGGTGGATTTGAACTGCTGGCCTTTTGATTAGCAGCCATAGCACTTAACCACTCCACCACCAGGGTTTCCCAGGACCTATAGACTTCATAAAGTAGTCAGGTCTAGGCTTTTCCTGACCCCCTACCCACCTCTACCTAAATTTTCTTGGTTTCACTTCGGTTATCCTTTCAGAGACCTAAAAATAGGGCCACTGGAGAGATACATTTTGATTTATGAATAGTAAATTGGAGACAATGAGAATTATGATTTTAAGAGATTGCTCTGGCAGTACTGTATTTAATTGGAAAGTAGCTAAAAGGCTATTGTAATTCTTTACTGAAGTTAGAGGTGAAGGAGAAGAGGAAGGTGCAGATCATAATTACAAGTTAGCATCTGATAATGACTTTCTATGTTGTCTCTTCCAGAGAACAATCATATTTCAGATGGTTGAAAACTGAAGGCCAGAAGGAAGAAAGGAAAATACCTACATTGGCACCCATGCTTAGTGTTTGATTGATACTTGATTATTTTTTTTTCTTAATAAATCTATAGGTCAGATTAGTGGTGAAAATTTTAACTTGAATGGGTAGTAAACAGATATTTTTCCTTTAAAAATGGCTTTCTCAGTATATCTCCATTTCCATTTTGCAGCAGGAAACCCAATGTACTTCTGGGCATGTCTGCCCACTTCTTGTCTTCCCTGGGAAATTGCGTTTGATTCCTATCAGCTTCCTCATCATTTTAATATTGTGTACTTCTTGGTAGTTGCCATTTTATACTTCTTGATAGCGGCCATGTAATAATTCTGTCATTTCACTTGCACTTGTCTTAATGGCTCTGAGAGTTTTAAAACTCCTTAATGTTGGAGATAGGATTTTCTGAATCATCTCACAATATCTAACAGAATGGTTTAAGCATGTAGAGATATCTAAACATGTTTGGTGCCTTGTTCCCAAGTTCTGTTTAAGTATATTAACAAATGTTATATTATTATAGAAAATGTTCAGATAACATTATATTTCAAGAGTTTCATTTTGAGTATGTTAGGTTTTGTTTTATCCTGATTTTGTGTTTAATTCATAACATTTCTCACTTTATAAGAAATAGTCTTTAGTTTCCAGGAAGCAAACATTCTCAGAAAATTAATCTTTTGTTCTTTTGCTCCCATTATAATTTCTGTTCCCATGACGTAACTTCCAGATGTTGATGTGTTTTTTCAACATCTGTTTATGAATCTTGCTATTTGCTTTTATTCATACACCAAAGTTTTAGAGTTGTAATGAATACATATTGCAAAAAGCTCCAATTTAATTACTTCTTAAAGTATTGATAAGAATACTTCATTATTTAGCTAAGGTTAGTATAGACTGTGAGATCCAGAAAAAACCAAACTTATTTTGTGGTTCCTTTTGATGTCAAATATTGCATAATACTTTTAAAATTATATAAAGTTATTTTTTGGTATTATGCAAGAACTTTTTTTTGAATTGTAGAACTTACTTGTTATGAAGCTAGCTCTTTGCCCTTTTGTGAGCAATGACACCTCTTAATTGTAAAAAGTTATTGGCTTCTAGACTTTGTCATATAAAAGTATAAAAATTTTTAGTTATTTACCATTTATATTGTGGAAAATATTTTCATCAATATAATTTCTATCTTAATATAGTTGGAACACTAAAGAAATGCATAGACAATAAAATTTGTTAAGAATTCTTTGATAGTTTTCTATTGCTGCTGTTAAATGAAACTGGTAGGAGTAGTAGTAATAACATCAGAACCTGTCTAACTTCAAGGAGAATAACGCAAATCAATTATTCACAGACCTGTAGAGATCAGACATACCTCCACTCTCCAACCCTTTTTAACCAATTCTAACACCAGCTATACTTCCCATGACACTCTGCACTTCTCTTGGGGGTCCGATAGTCCATTGCAATGGTCACACAAAACTCACAAACTGTACTTACAGTTAAGTGGTTTATTAAGGAACAGGGTACAACTCAGAATCAGGATCAATGGGCTACAATTCAGGATCAGGATTAAGAAGCGTGTAGACAACGTCTCTCTTCTTCAGTGCAAGACAGCTCTCTCAGCTCCTCTTGATACTGCAGGTCTCCTCTCAGCCCCTTGAAGACAGTCTCCTGTCGGCCCCCTTAGGACTGCCTCTTCTCAGCCCCTGAGGACAGGCTTCTCTCAGCCTATTCAGGAGAAGCACCTCTTGGTCCTGCTGTCTATCAATCCCAGCTCTACCACTGGCCTTTCCAGGCCTCTTGCTGTCTTCAGTGTTCCAGCCTTTGACCCATGTTACAACTCTTTTAGGAGGTTACTGTCCTCCTCTCTCTCTGCTTCTTCTTTCTTCCTTCTGCTTCTCTTCCTGTCTGTAAAACCCCTGTGGGACTGGCTGCTCAAATACATAAACTCTTTGTCAGTTTCAAGGCATGACATTCGACCAAGGCCATGAAATGACCAATCCTCTCTTAGTAAGCCACGGACATTTAATTTGTATAATGAGCTACAACTCACCTCATTTGTATCGTTTAATGACCTATTCCTGCAAGGCGCATACCAATCACAGGGCAGGCTGCAGCCCAGGGGCAGACAAAAAGTCAAATTGTTTACAGCTTGCCCAGGAAATGTCAATCAACTTGCACAAAAGTAACAAATCCTCTGGGGTAAAAACTAGGGCAAAGATAACTCCTCAGGGCTTAAGGGAAAAATCTTTCAAACAATTTTTCCAGAGAATCAAGGCAAAAGACCACATAAAGAAACTAATTTCTCCATACCTGCCGTTACAATTTAACGCAAACCGAGTGGTTTAAGCCAACATACATTTATTATCTTATAGTCTGTAAGTCAGAGGTTCAGCATGAGTCTCACTGGTCTAAAATCAAGGTGTTGGGAGGATTGCATTTCTTTCTATAGGTCTAATGAAGAATTTGTTTCCTTGTCTTTTCCAGCTTTTATAGGACTCCTGGATTTCTTGGCTCCTGCCTCCTTCCTCCCTTTTCAAAGCCAACAATGGCTCTTTTCTTACACCGAATATCTTATTTCCTTACATCCTTAATATAATGTTGCTGAACATTTGCTTTGGCCTACAACAACAACAACAACAACCAGGAAGCCAAACTATCAGTCTTGTTATTGCTCAAATGGTAAAATTACTGAGGAAAGTAGTTCTTTTTGTTCTTGAAATTCATTCGACTAAAGATACTCTGTGAAAAGACTGTTCTTTAAGAAATTCTTTCTCTAAAGGGTAGCATTACTGTGATGCTTAAGATGTGTGTCGACTTGGCTGGGCCATGATTCTCAGCAGTTTGGGAGTTAGGATGTAGTTTGGCAGTTGTATGACGTTGTGATCAGTTCCACGATGAGATTTTACATAATGTCATCACCTCCATGATGGGAACATAAGTGGATATTCTGGCAAGGCTCGTGGGCATTTACTTACTTTGGATCCTGCAGCTGGTACCTGTTCATCTGACCTCCGGTTCTTGGGACTTGAACTAGCAGCTTACCTGCAGACTTGCCTGCTGATCTTGGGATTTGTTGATCTTTGCAGCTGTGAGCAAAAGCCCTGCTCTCTGACCTGCCGATCTTGGGTTTGCTAGCCCCTGCAGCTACGTGCATCAGGAGAAACCTCTATCCTGACCCACGGACATCGGATGATCCAGCCTCTACAGCCACGTGAGCCATTTCCTTGTTATAAATCTCTCTATATGTATTTATATGCTTTCGTGGTTTTGCTTTTCTAGAGAACTCTGCCTAAGACAATGACCAATCAGATATTAGATTGGATTTACTTGTTTCAGTTTTTTTTTTTCCAAATTTAAAATACATTACTCATTTGTCTTTAAAAATTTTAAGGTTATTTTAAAAAATGTTGTTAAATAGACCTGATTCAAAGCTTGAAAGTTTATATAAAAAGCTATATACAGAGAAATCTTGCTTGCCCTTTCCACCTGTCACCCCTCCTCATGTAGATAACCATTTTGCTAGTTTTTTATTCATCTCCTCACTGTGTTTTTTTTTAAATGTTTTCTTAGACTCTTCCTTTTTCTTATACTTTTTGCTTAATGGTGTATCCTGAGATATCTCTGTATGAGTACACAGAGAAAGAGATTTTTCTCATATTTTGTATGACTACTAATTCTGCACTCAGTTGATATGCTACAGAACTTATTCAACCAGTCCCCTATTTATAGACAAGGGTTGTTTGTGATATCTTGCTATCACAAAAATGCTGCTAATCTTTACTAAGCTTTGTTATCAATGCTTCATAAAATATTTTTTGAAGTTTTACTTCATTTTCTATGATTTGAAACAATTTAATAACATTGGAATTATCTTCTTCTTAGAATTCAGTCAAAATCTCCTGAAAAGAGTTTGTCCTGGTGTTTTATTGGAGATAATATTGAAAAAATTCTGCAATTTTTTAGTGGAAATTAATCAGTTTAAGCATTTTCTTTTGAAATCGATTATATTAAATTATATTTTCCTAAAATTATCCTTTTCCTATAACTTTTTAAAATACTATCATATACCTATGCATAACAAAGACTTATGATTTTGAAAATTCTCTCTGTTTCAAAGGTTATATTTTCTTTTTAATTTTTATTTCATGTGTTCTTGGTTTCTGACTTCTCCCTTTATTGGTTAGATAGTGATTTATGTATTCCATTTACATTTCCGAAGAACCAGCTATTTTATAATTCTACTGTTTGACTGTTTTCTAAATGCGTTAGTTTTTTCTTTCATCTTTTTAAATTATCCTGCTCACCTTTCTTTACTTCGATCATTCTTTTTCTATATTTGTATCAGTTTTATTGGGATATAATTAATCAACATATGATAAAATTCACAAATTTTAAGTGTACTATTCCATAAGTTTTGAAAAATGTATTCAGTGTTGCAACCACTTACATAATCAAGATATAGAACGATTTAGGTCATCCCTAAAATTCCCTTGTGTTCCTTTGCAGTTAAGCCTCTATCTCACCTCTGATCCAAGACAACCACTAATTGGGTTTCTTTCACATAGTTGAACTTTTCTAGAGTTTCATATAAATGACATCATCTGTTTTATTTTCTTCTTTTGTTAGGCCTTTTTTACACAGAAAAATGGTTATGAGATTCCATCATATTGTCACATGTATCAGTAGTTTTTTCCTTTTCATTGTTGAATAGTATTCTATTGTATATATACACTACAATTTATTTGTTTACAGTAGATAAAGGTTTCATTTGTTTCCAGATTTTTAGTTCTTATAAACAAAGCTTCTATGAACACTAAAATATGTCTTGTGTGACCATGCATATGTACATATATATCTTTTTTTTTCTTTGAATAGATACCTATATATGAAATTGTTGGGCTATATAGAAAGGATATGTTGAACTTTATAAGAAACTGCTAAGTTGTCTTCCTCTGTAGCCGTACCGTTTTGTAATTCTACCAGCAATGTATAAGTGTTCCATTTACTCCAAAACTTCCTAAACACTTGGCATTGTTAGTCCTTTTATTTTAGCCACTCTAGCTGGAGCCCTGGTCGCTCAGTGGTTAAGAGCTCTGCTGCTAACAAAAAGGTGAGGAATCCACCAGCTGCTCCTTGGAAACTCAATAGGGCAGTTCTAATTTGTCCTGGATGGTCACTATGAGTCAGAATCCACTCCGTGGCAATGGGTTTGGGTTTTTTTTTTTTTTTTTTTAAGAGGGTTTGTGGTGGAGTTTCATTGTGGTTCTAATTTGTGTTTTTCTAAGTATAGATGATGTTGAGCATCTCTTTACGTGCTTACTTGTGGTTTATATATCTTCTTTAGTGAAGTGTTAAATATTTTCCCCTTTTAAAAAAAACCCTGTTTATTTTCTTACTGTCTAGTTGTCAGAGTTCTTACATACTCTCCATACAATCTCCTGTCAGATATATTTTGAAACTACTTTTTCCCATTCCATTTTTTTGTATTGTTATTATATTTGAGAGAAGAAAGGATTTAATTCGGTGAAAACCAACTTACCACATTTTTTTATGGTTCATGCTCATGTATTCTGTCTTAGAATTATATCACTTCACATACTTTTTAAGAACGTTACAGAAATGTACTCCTATTTCCCTCACCTTCCTTTGCAATCACTTGTCATATCTTACTTTTACATATGTCATAAGCCCTACAAACCACTGTTATTATTCTGCTTTAAAAGGTCAATTATCTTTTAAAGAGATTAAAAATATTCTTTTCTATTTCCTCACGTATTTACTATTTCTGACACTCTTCATTTCTTTCTGTAGATCCAAATTTCCATCTGGTATTTTCTTTTTTTTCTGCTTGAAGAATTTCTTTTAACATTTCTTGTAGTACAAGACTATGAGATCTCTCAGCTTTTGAAAGATTTTTTTCTGGGTATAGAATTCTATTTTTCAGAAGTAGATTGCCAGGTCCTTCTTCCCAGTCTGTCTTACCCTGGAAGCTCAGCTGAAACCTTCCACCATGGGTGACCCTGCTGGCATTTAAAATATCAGTGGCATCACTTCCAGCATCACAGCAACATGCAAGCCATGATGTTTTCAACTGCCTCATGCACACCTGAAAGGTGGACAATGAATAAGAAAGACTGAAGAAGAATTGATGCCTTTGAATTACGGTGTAGGCTAAGAATATTGAATACAACGTGAACTGCCAGAAGAACAAACAAATCTGTTTTGGAAGAAGTGCAGCCAGAATGCTCTTTAGAAGTGAAGATGGCGAGGCTTCAGCTCACATACTTTGGACGTGCTACCAAAAGGGACCAGTCCTTGGAGAAGGTCATCATGCTTGGTAAAGTAGAGGGTCAGAGAAAAAGAGGAAGGCCTTCAATGAGATGGACTGACACAATGGCTACGACAGTGGGCTCAAACAAAGCAAGGATTGTGAGGATGGCGCAGCACTGGGCAATGTTTTGTTCTGTTGTACACAGTGTCACTATGAGCTAGTACAAATTCAGTGGTAGTTAACAACAACATAGAATTCTAGATTGACAAATCTGTTTTCTCTGTCCCCTGAAAACTTTGAAGGTTTCACTCCATATGTTCTGACTTGCATAGTTTCTGATAAAAATTTGCTGAGTTTTGTATTTTTGTTCCTCTCTGGGTTTTGGGATATATAATGTATCTTTTTTCCTCTAGCTGTTTTTAAGATTTTCCCTTGATAACTAGTTTCAGTAAGAGGATTATGCTATGCCTTGATGTGTTTCTTCATATGTTAGTTACTTCTGCCTACCAAAAGTCAAACTCATTGCCATCAATTTGATTCCAACTCATAGTGACCCCATAGCACAGAGTAGAACTGCCCCATGTGGTTTCCAAGGCTGTCATCTTTGCAGAAGCCGACTGCCACATCTTTTTCCCATGGAGGCTGGTGGGTCTGAACTGCTGAGCTTTTGGTTAGCAGCCAAGTACTGTAACCATAGTACCACCAGGGGTCATTTATAATTCATACCAAATTTGGAAAAAGATTGGGCTACTATTTCTTCAAATATATTTTTTTCTGTTTCTTCTTCTCATTCTGAGACTAACTTTAGGAATATGTGTATGATATCTTTCCAATCCCTTGTTTTTCACCTTTGAATCAATTTGTTTTAGGCACTTCTCTTGAGTATCACGTACAGCCAGGTTTTTCTTTGTGAGAAAATTTGGAAATATTTTTTCTTTTAATGGGTGAATTAAACCTATTTACACTTATTGAGTGGATGATATTAATTATATCCATTTATAATCAGAACCTGGAAGGTACAAAGTGTGAATCTAGGAAAATTGGAAATCATCTAAAATGCAATGGAATGTATAAACATTGACATCCTAGGCATTAGTGAGCTGAAATGGACTGATATTGGCCATTTTGAATTGGAAAATTATATAGTCTACTATGCGGGAATGACAACTTGAAGCGGAATGGTGTTGCGTTCATCGTCAAAAAGAACATTTCAAGATCTGTTCTGAACTACAACGCTGTCAGTGATAGGATAATATCAACACGGCTACAAGTAAGACCAGCTAATAGGACTACTATTCAAATTTACACACCAACCACTAAGGCCAAGAGTAAAGAAATTGAAGATTTTTATCAGTTTCTTTAGTTTGAAATTGACTGACCATGCAATCAAGATGCATGGATAATTACTGGTGACTGGAATGCAAAAGTTGGAAACAAAAAAGGATTGGTAGCTGGAAAATATGTCTTTGGTGATAAAAACAATGCAAGAGATAGAATGATAGAATTTTGTAAGACCAACGACTTCTTCATTGCAAATACCTTTTTTCACCAACATAAATGGCGACTATACACATGGACTTCACCAGATGGAATACAGAGGAATCAAATTGGTGAAAACAGATAATGGAAAACTCAATATCATCAGTCAGAACAGATCATCAAGTGCTCATATGCAAGTTCAAGCTGAAACTGAAGAAAATCAGAGCAAGTCCACCAGAGCCAAAATACAACCTTGAGTATATCCCGCCTGAACTTAGAGACCATCTCAAGAATAGATTTGACACATTGAACATTAATAACCAAAAAGTTGTGGAATGACATCAAGGACATCATACATGAAGAAAACAAGCGGTCATTGAAAAGACAGGAAAGAAAGAAAAGACCAAGATGGATGTCAGAGGAGGCTCTGAAACTTGCTCTGGAACATTGAGCAACTAAAGCAAAAGGAAGAAATGATGAAGTAAAAGACCTGAACAGAATATTTGAAAGGGTGGCTCGAGAAGACAAAGTAAAGTATTTTCATGACATGTGCAAAGAGCTGGAGATAGAAAACCAAAAGGTAAGAACGTGTTCAGCGTTTCTCAAGCTGAAAGAACTGAAGAAAAAATTCAAGCCTCAAGGTGCAATAGTGAAGGACTCTATGGGGAAAATATTAAATGATGCAGGAAGCATCAAAAGAAGATGGAAGGTATACACAGTCATTACACCAGAAAGAATTAGTCGACATTCAACCATTCCAAGAGGTAGCATATGATCAGGAACCAATAGCACTGAAGGAACAGATCCAATCTGCACTGAAACATTGGTGAAAAACAAGGCTCCAGGAACTGATGGAATATCAATTGAGATGTTTCAACAAATGGATGCAGCACTGGAGGTGCTCACTCTTCTATGCCAAGAAATATGGAAGACAGCTTCCTGGTCAACTGACTGAAAGAGATCCATATTTATGCCTATTCCCAAGAAAGGTGATCCAACCGAACGTGGAAATTATTGAACAATATCATTAATATCACACGCAAGCAAAATTTTGCTTAGATAATTCAAAGGTGGCTGCAGCAGTATATTGACAGGGAACTGCCAGAAATTCAGGCTGGATTCAGAAGGGTGTTTGGAACCAGGGATCTCATTGCTGATGTAAGATGGATCCTGGTGAAAGCAGAGAATACTCAAAGGATATTTACCTGTGTTTTATTGACTATGCAAAGGCATTAGACTGTGTGTGTCATAACAAATTATGATAGCATTGCAAAGAATGGAATTTCCAGAACACTTAGTTGTACTTATGAGGAGCCTGTGCATAGATCAAGAGGCAGTTGTCTGCACAGAACAAGGGGATACTGAGTGTTTTCAAGTCAGGAAAGTTATGGGTCAGGGTTGTATCCTTTCACGATACCTATTCAATCTATATGCTGAACAACTAATCCAAGAAGCTGAACTATGTAAAGAAGAACCGGGCATCAGGATTGGAGGAAGACTCATTAACAACCTGCTTTATGCAGATGACACAATCTGCCTTGTTGAAAGTGAGGAGAACTTGAAGCACTTACTAATGAAGAGCAAAGACTGCAGCCTGCGGTATGGATTGCTCCTCAACGTAAAGAAAACAAAAATCCTCACAACTGGACCAATAAGCAACATCATGATAAACGGAGAAAAGATTGGAGTTGTCAAGGATTTCATTTTACTTGGATTCATAGTCAACACCCATGGAACAGCAGTCAAGAAATCAAAAGAGAGATTGCATTGGGCAAATCTGCTGCAAAGGACCTCTATAAAGTGTTGAAAAGCAAAGATGTCGCCTTGAAGACTAAGGTGCAACTCACCCAAGCCATAGTATTTTCAATTGCATCATCTGCATGTGAAAGCTGGGCTATAAATAAGGAAAACCAAAGAAGAATTGACGCCTTTGAATTGTGGTGTTGGCGAAGAACATTGAATATACCATGGATTGCCAAAAGAACGAACAAACTGGTCTTGGAAGAAGTACAACTAGAATGCTCCTTAGAACAAGGAGGGCAAGACTGCATCTTGCATACTTTGGACATGTTGTCAGGAGGAATCAGTCCCTGGAGAAGGACATCATGCTTGGCAAACTACAGGGTCAGCGGAAAAAAGGAATATCCTCAACAAGGTGGGTTAACACAGTGGCTACAACAATGGGATCAAGCATAACAACGACTGTAGGGATGGCGCAGGACTGGGCAGTGTTTCATTCTCTTGTGCTTAGGGTCGCGATGAGTCAGAACCAACTCGATGGCACCTAACAACAACAAGAGCAACACTTACTGATATGATAAATATATTTGTTCTTAATTGTCATGCCACTTTATGTTATGTTTACTGTACATATTTATTATAGATATTTTATTAATTTAAAAATCTGTCATATCTCTAATTTTATTGATTTTATAATATAAGTGACTTTTAACCTACTATCTAAAATAAAAACTAAAATCTTGATAGAAGACTATATTTCACTTTTCTCCTTTCAATTTTTCTGTTATTGTGCTGTCTGTGTTGTTTATTCTTTCTTTTACTTTTTTAAATTTAGTTTTCATTTTCTAATATGTTTATTATTTCTATTGTTTCTTTCTCTTGCCTTTTTTTTCCTTCCTTCTTTTCTGAGTTTGGAAGTTCCTGCTTCAGGTCATTCACTTCTATCACTATTTGTTATCTGGTTATTGCAGCTATTCCCTTAATTTTCTTTTGCTTTACTCTTTCAAATACTCTATTGCTTTCCTAGAATTTTTTAATTTATTTTGAAAAAATTAAGTTTATAATTTCCTTTATGGACTCATATTTTTTCTACTGAAATTTTATTGTTCAACAATTATGCCGCTCATTTTTTCCTTTATCTTATACTATTTTTGTTCGAAGGCCGAACATGTTCCTTTCTTATTAGCATATTTAAATGATACAGTTTTTCTGAATAAGTTACAGGAGATTGGGGTTAGTGCTAGAGAATGGCCCAATGCTGCTTTCTTAGATTTGTTATTCAAGGGCTTCCTTCCCTGTTCCTGTTGTGAATGGGGTCAAAGTGGGTCACCTCTGGATTTTAGAACACAACCTGGTTCAGGAAAGTTTCTCATTTCAATTTGCCACAGGTTTTGCATTATAAAGTGATACTCCCAAGCTGAAAAGTTATGTTTTACCGGCACTTCTGAGGTTTCTCCTCTCTGCACTTCTCCACCCATTCTATCTGATAACTCTGTTTCCCTCCAGCAATCTTGCCTGGTTTACTCTGAGTCATTTTTTCAGTAGTTTCTTCTTAAAATGAGACTCTCCCCTCCTGGAATAGATTTTTTTCTCAAGATTCCCAAGATTTTGAAGCGTTCCACCCATCTTGGGTTCTGTCTTTGGGAGCAGTTACTTGCAATTTGGAGCATGCAATTTTCTTTTCCTCTGCTATATAGCTTTATTGTTTATTTCCAGACCTACTTAAAAAAGTTCCTTTCCTTCTGGGGTAAGTATTTATTGGAGATTGTGTGATCCAAGGTGGTAGGACTTGTCAGCATTTCCGTTTTCTTTTTTGTTGCTCCCACCATGCTGTTGTGGACCCTTTGCCAGCCCTGCTATTTTATGTGGTTTGACCATCTTCATCAATATTTTGGTTATCCATTTTTGTACTTAAAATCTGGTTTTTAGGAAATGTGAGATGGTTCAAAACTAAGCTGCCCCATGATCCTTCAGGAACTGACATCTCTTGATTTTTATTTTAAAATTATAACTCCTGTTTCCATGTAGGTGATCAGATGTAGGAGTGCAAGTACAGGAAAGACACTATTTAGGAAGGCATTGCAATTATCCAGGTAAGATTTCAGGATGGCTGATTGGATCCATGGAGTTGGTGGGATACTTAATAAATTTGGATAGTAGATCCACCAAGATTTGCCACATAAATTATTTGAATATTGATAATAATTGATAAATATTGATTCTTCTCTTCCATACCATGTTGTAATGACCTATTCTGTATCCTAATATATATCCTTGATGTCTGAATTCAGATGTGGCTCTTTTAATAAAGATTTAAGTGGCTTGTTAGAATCAGTAATTGCCTAGATCATAATCTTGCAAATTGTCTGGCATGTAATTTTAAGCTCACTTCTGCATTTTGGAGCTTGAAAATAGTGACCAATTCCTTTGCATAATTGATTTTAAACTACTGTTCATGTCTTCTTTCTTCGTCTGGCTTGCTTCTTCCAGAGCAGTTGCACAAGTTTCTTATTGAAACACATTTTACATGCCCTACAGGGGGTGGCTTTTTAATACTTCATTGCTATGCTTCTGTTTCAACATCAGCCCTATCTATGTCTGTCCCTACTGGCCTTTACATTTTCTTCATGTTGAACGTCATTTTATTTTATGTATTTTAACAAGACTTTAGAATCCTCTCAAAATTCTCATGTTTTTAATTTTGGTCAATGGTTAACAAATTAAGGTTCATTCATCTTCAGGAGAAAAGAAACATTATTTGCTAAAAAATTTAAGAACATTTGAGGCCCTCTCAACCATGAAATTTGAGAAAAGTGTAAAAGTTAAAATGCTTAAATTCAACATATCACTAATCTGATGAATAAAAAATTGAGATGTTCATCAAAGCATTTGAAATAAATTTTGTATATTGCACATGAAACATATTTAAAATGTGACCGTCCTAAATATAGCCTTTAAATTTGGTTAAAAAAATCTCCATAAACACTCATGTGATAAAGCAATGACAAAAATTTATGTAAATTTACTTTTATATTATAGATTACTTCCACAATGGTTGATTTTCAGATCAGTGGTTTGTTTTTGTTGTTGTTAGGTGCCATTGAATTGATTATGACTCGTAGCCACCCTATGTACAAGAGGATGAAACACTGCCTCATCCTGTGCCATTATTAAAATCGTTGCTATGTTTGAGCCCATTGTTGCAGCCACTGTATCAATCCACCTCGTTGAGGCTCTTCCTCTCTTCTGCTGACCCTGTACTCTGCCAAGCATGATGTCTTTCTCCAGGGACTGATTCCTCCTGACAACATGTCCAAAGTATGTAAGATGCAGCCTCGCCCTCCTTGTTGTAAGGAGCATTCTGGTTGTATTTCTTCCAACACAGATTTGTTCATTCTTTTGGCAGTCCATGGTATGTTCAATATTCTTTGCCAACACCACAATTCAAAGGCGTCAATTCTTCTTCAGTTTTCCTTATTTATTGTCCAGCTTTGACATACATATCATGCAATTCAAAATACCATGGCTTGGGTCAGTTGCACCTTAGTCTTCAAGGCGACATCTTTGCTTTTCAACACTTTATAGAGGTCCTTTGCAGCAAATTTGCCCAATGCAATCTGTCTTTTGACTTCTTGACTGCTGTTCCATGGGTGTTGATTATGAATCCAAGTAAAATGAAATCCTTGGCAACTCCAATCTTTTCTCCGTTTATCATGATGTTGCTTATTGGTCCAGTTGTGAGGATTTTTGTTTTCTTTATATTGAGGTGCAATCCATACCGCAGGCTGTGGTCTTTAATCTTCATTAGTAAGTGCTTCAAGTCCTCACTTTCAACAAGCAAGGTTGTGTCATCTGCATAATACAGGTTGTTAATGAGTCTTCCTCCAATCCTGATGCCCCATTCTTCTTCATATAGTGAAGTTCTTCATACATTGATCTACTGGTTGTTATTACATGCACTCTGAGAAACTTTCATGCTCACAGAAAATAGGGAAATGCTAGTTAAATCAAAGTTCAAAAAGTTTCTTTACTATGGGGTTACCAGGAAACTTCAGTATGCTAATATTCATTGTGAATCTCCAAGAAAGTGTTGTAGTACAGTATATTGATTCCCAACATTATTTCATCAAGAGCCATTTTTCTTTCAGCCACCCCAGTTAACATCTCCCTAAGAGTGTTCAACAGGACCTAGTTTGAGAAACAGTGACCTACTAGTTACAATTAAAATGTTAACATTAATAAAGCAATCCCATCTTAGTCAGATTAACCAAATTATATAGGCAATAAGTGTCACGTGATTATACAAGTCAAATAACATAAAAACAATAATTTTTACTATGGAACTATAAATATTTTGTTAATTCACCAATCCTCCCAAGACTTAACAACAGCAATCCAACCTCCTGCAATTTGGAATATAATATAAACCTCTTTTCTTTAAATCACCAATAATTTATTTTTGAAATCTGCAGATGACACTTAGAAAATTAGATAAATTCAAATAGCCTGTCAATCCATTCACATAATTGGCTTCAAAGATTTTCTTACCCTCACCAATTGGTTGTTCTGACTTCTTAAATCATCTTGTTTAGTTTTATGGAGGTAAAATTAGAATCTTTATTTCAAAGGATACTCTAAGACGTACAGCAAAAATGACAGAGATTATTTTCAACAAGCGCACATCCCCAAGTGCATTGGAAACAATAATTTCTCAGTTGTGTTAAAATCCCAACATTAAATATCAAATGATATTTTTTTGGAATCGTTACCTTGCACATCTTTTTGGAAAATACATAAAAACATAAGTATATTATGAACTCCCAATAAATAAATAATTTTTATTTCAAATGAAAATATCACTTGCCAGAAGATAAAATCAGAAAATATTTTTTTCCAAATCTAGATACATTCAAGGAAAAAAGTCTTCTGCAAACATTGTACATCTTTTCACCACACGTGTCTTAGTCATATTATATTTATATCAGATATTTTTAAATAAGGACTTTTAAAAGGAGTTTTAGAAGATGGGAACCCTGCTGGTGCAGTGGTTAAGAGCTCAACTGCTAACCAAAAGGTTGACAGTTCGAATGCACCAGCGGCTTCTTGGAAACCCTATAGGGCAGTTCTACTCTGTCCTATAAGGTTGCTGTGAGTTGGAATTGACTTGACAGCAGTAGCTTTTAGAAGATGTACCACAATGGTATTTATGGAAAATATAACCAAAAAATGTGTTTAATATCCTAGCTAACTTCATCTAAGTCAGCGTTTTCTCAGCCCTGATTGTCATTAGAATTGCATGGGGCGCTTTAAAAAAAAACACTGATGTCCAGGGCCCATCACAGACCAATGCAATAATAATCTCTGACGGTTGTGTCTAGATTTAAATTTTTAATGAATTTTATATGTAGTCAGATTTGGGAACATCTGATCTAAATTAATAATTGTAGCTTTGATAATAATAACTATCCTTATGAAATGTTTCCCTCTGTGTCAGGTATTGTGTGAGGTATTTAACATACATCATGCAATTTAATCTTACAATAAAATGGTATTACTTTACATATAAGACAACTTACCCGAACCCCCACTAGTCAGCGCTAATGCCAAAACTCAAACCCTAAACAGTCTATCTAAAACACCGTCTCTTTCCACTATTCCCCTTAGACACATTCCTTACTCTTCTAATTACAACCTAAGGCAAAGCAAGGGCTAGACAGGCAAAACTTGTATCACTCAGCGACCAGCCTGAGAAAAAGCATTTCCTTTGATCTTCATAGCAGTCCTTGGCAACAACCACAACAACAGAGATATGAATAATTTAAAAATATTTTGCAGTCAGCTCTCAGTTTAGAAAGACATGTTAGGCAGAATAATTGCTCTCTAAAAAGGTCTACATCCCAATCCCTGGAATCTGTGACTATGTCACCCTCCATAGTAAAAGAGACTTTACAGAGTTAAGGGTCTTGAGATGTGGAGATTATTGTGAACTATCCAGGTGGGCCCAATATGATCACAAAGATCCTTATTAGAGAAAGGTACAAAGGTTAGAGTCAGAGAAAGACAGGTGATGACAGAGGTACAGGTTCCGAGTGATGTAGTGTCATGAGCCAGGGAATGCAGGTAGCCTCTAGAAGGTGGAAAAGATGAAACAGATTTACCCCTAGAGCCTCCAGAAGGAACACAGCCCTGCCGACTCATTTTGAACTTCTGACCTCCAGAACTAAAAGATAGGAGTTTTTTTTTCCCACTTTAAGCCACTAAATTTGTGGTAGTTGGTTATAGAAACGATAGAAAGCTAATACAGAAGGTATGCTATTTGTCATCTAAAAGCATGGAATTATGTAAAACTGTACCCACTAAGGCAGTCTAATCATTGTAAAGGAGAGTCCACAGATAGAGTTTTCTTAGGGTTGTTGCAAAACAGAAACTACATTGATAAATTGTTCTGATTGGTTAAACAAACCAAACCAAACCCGTTGCCGTCAAGTCAATTTGGACTCATAGCAACCCTATAGGGCAGATTAGAACTGCCCCATAGGGTTTCCAAGGAGCAGCTGGTGGATTCAAACCACTTACCTTTTGGGTAGCAGCAGAGCTTTTAACCACTGTGCCACCAGGGCTCTTGATTGTAAGATATATGAAAAGCAGAGGTAGGGAGATAATCCCATAAAACTCAGGAGTCTGCCAGTTCAGGGAAGTTTTTGAAAGTCCAATGATCTGGATCCTAAGATATCCCCTCAAGGGTAGAAGACATGATGCTTGGTGGCCTTTATGGATTTGGGAGACAACCTATACCTTATTTAAGTGTGTTATTTGGGACCATTTCCTGAGTAACCCATGAGGTTCCTCGTTTTGAGTGAAGACAAGGTCAGGAGAATGTTCTGCAGCAAGTTAATGCTTCAGTACAAGCTGCTCTGCCAGTTGGGCCTTATTACCAAACAGATCCAATGATACTTAGTATCTGTGGCAAATAGTGATAACAGTGTGGGGGCTCTGATAAGCACCCAAAGGAGAATCTCAGACTTCTAGAGTTTTGTGGTAAACCCAAGCTCTCTCCTTCAGATGATTATTCTTCCTCTGAGAAACATCTCCTGGCTTGCCTTCAGGTCCTGCTAGAGACTGAATGCCTAAACATGGGACATCAAGTGACCATATGTCCTGAGATTTCTGTCTTGACCTGGGTATTTTATGACCAACCGGGCCATGAGATTGGCCATGCACAGCAACATTCTATCATCAAATGAAAATGGTATATAAGAGATAGGGCTCAAGTGTGTCTAAAACACACAAATAAGTTGTAAAACAGATGGCTCAGACTCCTTTCTCATTCGCTCCTACTGCATTGCCTCATTTCTATCACGACACATTTAGGATATTATGGGGAGCTCTTTTTTTACTTGAGTTTTTAAATTTATTTTTTGGTGACAATATACATAGCAAAAGATACACCATTTCAAAAACTTCTATGTGTATAATTTGGTGACATTAATTACATTCTTCAAGTTGTGCAAATATTTTCACCATCATTTTTCAAATCATTCCACCACCATTAATGTAAATTTACTGCCCCCTAAACTTCTCATCTAACAATAAAACCCATCGCCATCGAGTTGATTCCGACTCATAGTGACCCTATAAAAAAAAGTTTAGCTTAATTAATAAAGCATGTCTGCGGTTAAGAGCTATGACTGTTAACCAAAAGGCTGGCAGTTCAAATTCACCAGCCAATCCTTGGAAACCCTACAGGGCAGTTCTACTCTGTCCTAAAGGGTCGCTATGGGTTGGAATGGACTTGAAGACAATATTTTTTTTTTAAACTAGGAGCATTGTGCCCTTTTTTTTTTGTTGTTGTTGCTTTTTTATGGTTGAAAATATACACAGCAAAACATACACCAATTCAACAATTTCTACATGTACGATACAATGACATTGGTTACATTTTCAAGTTGTGTAATCATTCTCACCCTCCTTTTCTGAATTGTTTTACTCCCTTGACATAAACTCACTGCCCCCTAAGGTTACTATCTGATCTTTCAAATTGGTGTTGTTGATTTGATCTCATATAGATTGTTCTTTAAAAGAGCACAATGATCAAGGCAAACATCCTCCACTAATTGCCTACTGGTTAAGTGCTAGGGCTGCTAACCAAGAGGTTGGCAGTTTGAATCCACCAGGTGCTCTTTGGAAACTCTATGGGGCAGTTCTACTCTATCCTGTAGGGTCACTACGAATCAGAATTGACTTGACAGCAGTGGGTTTGGTTTTCAGTTTGATTGTTTGGTTTAAAGAAAACTTTAGGGGATATTTTGGTTTAAGGTTTAAAGAGTACCTCAAGTCAATAGAATCAGGGCTTGTTCAGTCTCAATGGCTCCAGAAAGTTTGGGTTACATGAATATTTGAAGTTCTCTTCCACATTTTCCCTCTTTTGATAAAGGTTATTCTTATAGGTTCTTTGATCAAGTTGTTCAATAATGGTAGCCAGGCACCATCCAGTTCTTCTGGTTTCATAGCAAGGGAGGCAGTTGTTCATGGAGACAATTAGCCATGTATTCCATTTTCTCCTCCTATTTCTGATTCTCCTTCTTCCTCTATTGCTCTAGGTAAATAGAGACCAATTGTTGTACATTGGATGGCCACTTGCAAGCTTTTAAGACCTGTGGGGAGCTCTTTATGACCAGTTGCCTGAGGAGGAAAAAAATTGAGGCCTGATTTACAGATGTATGATTTGCTAGCACTAAGCACAGGTAAATAGCTATAGTATTACCGTTCCACTCAAGAGTGGCCCTGAAGGAAAGCGTGAAATGAAATCATCCTGGTAGGCAAAACAGTGAGTAGTACATTTTACTGTCTACCTTTTCTGGACAAAGAGATGACCAAATGAATGGCTCTGCATTGATTTATGGGCAATTGCTGATTTATGGAGCCCTATTTTAGTGGTGCAGTGGTTAAGCAGTCAGCTGCTAAATGAAATATTGGTGGTTTGAATCCACTAGCCACTCTGCAGGAGAAAGGCACGGCAGTCTGATTCCTTGAAGATTACAGCCTAGGAAATCCTATGGGACAATTCTACTCTGTCTTTGCCAAGAAATTGGAAGACAGCTACCTGGCCAGCCTACTGGAAGAATTCCATATTTGTGCCCATTCCAAAAAAAGGTTATCCAACAAAATGCTGAAATTATCCAGTAATATCATTAATATCATATGCAAGTTAACATTTGCTGAAGATCATTCGAAAGTGGTTGCAGCAGTACATCTACAGAGAATTTCCAGAAATTCAAGCCGGATTCAGAAAAGGATGTGGAATGAGGGAATCATTGCTGATGTCAGATGGATCTTGACTGAAAGCAGAGAATACCAGAAAGATGTTTACCTGTGTTTCAATTGACTATGCAAATGCTTTTGATTGTGTGGATCATAACAAGTTATGGATAACATTGTGAATACTGGGAATTCCAGAAAACTTAATTGGGGTCATGAGGAACCTGTACTTAGACTAAGAGGCAGTTGTTTGAACAGACCAAGGTAATACTATGCAGTTCAAAATCAGGAAAGGTGTGCATAGCACACCATACTTTTTCATCTGTATGCGGAGCAAATAATCTGAGAAGTTGAACTGCATAAAGAAGAACTAGGCATCAGGAGGCGGGGCCAAGATGGCGGACTAGGTGGACGCTACCGCGGATTCCTCTTGCAACAAAGACTCGGAAAAACAAGTGAATCGATCACATACATAACAATCTACGAACTCTGAACAACAAACAAAGATTTAGAGACGGAAAACGAACAAATACGGGGAGACAGCGATTGTTTTCAGAGCCAGGAGCCAGCGTACCAGCGGATTTTCTGGAAAAACTAGTTTCCCAGTGATGGCTCGGAGACAGCAGTCCATATCAAACCACATAAAGAAGCAGACCATGACAGCTTCTCCAACCCCCAAACAAAAGAATCAAAATCTTTCCCAAATGAAGATACAATCCTGGAATTATCAGATACAGAATATAAAAAACTAATTTACAGAATGCTTAAAGACATCACAAATGAAATTAGGATAAATGTAGAAAAAGCCAAGGAACACACTGATAAAACTGTTGAAGAACTCAAAAAGATTATTCAAGAACATAGTGGAAAAATTAATAAGTTGCAAGAATCCATAGAGAGACAGCATGTAGAAATCCAAAAGATTAACAATAAAATTACAGAATTAGACAACGCAATAGGAAGTCAGAGGAGCAGACTCGAGCAATTAGAATGTAGACTGGGACATCTGGAGGACCAGGGAATCAATACCAACATAGCTGAAAAAAAATCAGATAAAAGAATTAAAAAAAATGAAGAAACCCTAAGAATCATGTGGGACTCTATCAAGAAGGATAACTTGCGAGTGATTGGAGTCCCAGAACAGGGAGGGGGGACAGAAAACATAGAGAAAATAGTTGAAGAACTCCTGACACAAAACTTCCCTGACATCATGAAAGACGAAAGGATATCCATCCAAGATGCTCATCGAACCCCATTTAAGATTGATCCAAAAAGAAAAACACCAAGACATATTATCATCAAACTCGCCAAAACCAAAGATAAACAGAAAATTTTAAAAGCAGCCAGGGAGAAAAGAAAGGTTTCCTTCAAGGGAGAATCAATAAAAATAAGTTCAGACTACTCAGCAGAAACCATGCAGGCAAGAAGGGAATGGGACGACGTATACAGAGCACTGAAGGAGAAAAACTGCCAACCAAGGATCATATATCCAGCAAAACTCTCTCTGAAATATGAAGGAGAAATTAAGATATTTACAGATAAACACAAGTTTAGAGAATTTGTAAAAACCAAACCAAGGCTACAAGAAATGCTAAAAGAGATTGTTTGGTCAGTTGACCAATAATATCAGATACCAGCACAATACAAGGTCACAAAACAGAACGTCCTGATATCAACTCAAATAGGGAAAGCACAAAAACAAACAAATTAAGATTAATTCTAAAAAATAAATAAATAAGCAAAATAATACACATACCAGGGAATCATGGAAATCAATAGATAAAAGATCACAATAATCAAAAAGAGGGACTAAATATAGGAGGCATTGAACTGCCAGATGGAGAGTGATACAAGGCGATATAGAACGATACAAATTAGGTTTTTACTTAGAAAAATAGGGATAAATAATAAGGTAACCACAAAAAGGAATATCAACTCCATAACTCAAGAAAAAAGTCAAGAAAAACGTAATGACTCAACTAACATAAAGTTAAACATTATGAAAATGAGGATCTCACAATCTACTAAGAAAAACGTCTCAGCACAAAAAAGTATGTGGAAAAATGAAATGGCCAACAACACACATGAAAAGGCATCAAAATGACAGCACTAAAAACTTATTTATCTATAATTACGCTGAATGTAAATGGACTAAATGCACCAATAAAGAGACAGAGAGTCACGGACTGGATAAAGAAACACGATCCATCTATATGCTGCCTACAAGAGACACACCTTAGACTTAGAGACACAAACAAACTAAAACTCAAAGGATGGAAAAAAATATATCAAGCAAACAATAAGCAAAAAAGGAGTAGCAATATTAATTTCTGACAAAATAGACTTTAGATTTAAATCCACCACAAAGGATAAAGAAGGACACTATATAATGATAAAAGGGAAAATTGATCAGGAAGACATAACCATATTAAGTATTTACGCACCCAGTGACAGGGCTGCAAGATACATAAATCAAATTTTAACAGAATTGAAAAGTGAGATAGACACCTCCACATTTATAGTAGGAGACTTCAACACACCACTTTCGGAGAAGGACAGGACATCCAGTAAGAAGCTCAATAGAGACACGGAAGACCTACTTACAACAATCAACCAACTTGACCTCATTGACTTATACAGAACTCTCCACCCAACTGCTGCAAAATATACTTTTTTTCTAGTGCACATGGAACATTCTCTAGAATAGACCACATATTAGGTCATAAAACAAATCTTTGCAGAGTCCAAAACATCGAAATATTACAAAGCATCTTCTCAGACCACAAGGCAATGAAACTAGAAATCAATAACAGAAAAAGTAGGGAAAAGAAATCAAATACTTGGAAAATGAACAATACCCTCCTGAAAAAAGACTGGGTTATAGAAGACATCAAGGAGGGAATAAGGAAATTCCTAGAAAGCAACGAGAATGAAAAATACTTCCTATCAAACCTCTGGGACACAGCAAAAGCAGTGCTCAGAGGCCAATTTATATCGATAAATGCACACATACAAAAAGAAGAAAGAGCCAAAATCAGAGAATTGTCCCGACAACTTGAACAAATAGAAAGTGAGCAACAAAAGAACCCATCAGGCACCAGAAGAAAACAAATAATAAAAATTAGAGCTGAACTAAATGAATTAGAGAACGGAAAAACAATTGAAAGAATTAACAAAGCCAAAAGCTGGTTCTTTGAAAAAATTAACTAAATTGATAAACCATTGGCTAGACTGACTAAAGAAAAACAGGAAAGGAAACAAATAACCCGAATAAGAAACGAGAAGGACCACATCACAACAGAGCCAAATGAAATTAAAAGAATCATTTCAGATTACTACGAAAAATTGTACTCTATAACAAATTTGAAAACCTAGAAGAAATGGATAAATTCTTGGAAAAACACTACCTACCTAAACTAACACATTCAGAAGTAGAACAACTAAATAGACCCATAACAAAAAAAGAGATTGAAACGGTAATCAAAAAACTCCCAACAAAAAAAAGTCCTGGCCCGGACGGCTTCACTGCAGAGTTCTACCAAACCTTCAGAGAAGACGTAACACCACTACTACTGAAGGTATTTCAAAGCATAGAAAAAGACGGAATACTACCCAACTCATTCTATGAAGCTACCATCTCCCTGATACCAAAACCAGGTAAAGACATTACAAAAAAAGAAAATTTTAGACCTGTATCCCTCATGAACATAGATGCAAAAATCCTCAACAAAATTCTAGCCAATAGAATCCAACAACACATCAAAAAAATAATTCACCCTGATCAAGTGGGATTTATACCAGGTATGCAAGGCTGGTTTAATATCAGAAAAACCATTAATGTAATCCATCACATAAATAAAACAAAAGATAAAAACCACATGATCCTATCAATAGATACAGAAAAGGCATTTGACACAGTTCAACACCCATTTATGATAAAAACTCTTACCAAAATAGGAATTGAAGGAAAATTCCTCAACATAATAAAGGGCATCTATGCAAAGCCAACAGCCAATATCACTCTAAATGGAGAGAACCTGAAAGCATTTCCCTTGAGAACGGGAACCAGACAAGGATGCCCTTTATCACCGCTCTTATTCAACATCGTACTTGAAGTCCTAGCCAGGGCAATTAGGCTAGACAAAGAAATAAAAGGTATCCAGATTGGCAAGGAGGAAGTAAAGCTATCACTATTTGCAGATGACATGATCGTATACATGGAAAACCCTAAGGAATCCTCCAGAAAACTACTGAAACTAATAGAAGAGTTTGGCAGAGTCTCGGGTTGTAAAATAAACATACAAAAATCAGCTGGATTCCTCTACATCAACAAAAAGAACACCAAAGAGGAAATAACCAAATCAATACCATTCACAGTAGCCCCCAAGAAGATAAAATACTTAGGAATAAATCTTACCAAGGATGTAAAAGACCTATACAAAGAAAACTACAAACCTCTACTACAAGAAATTCAAAAGGACATACTTAAGTGGAAAAACATACCCTGCTCATGGATAGGAAGACTTACCATAGGAAAAATGTCTATTCTACCAAAAGCCATCTATACATATAACGCACTTCCGATCCAAATTCCAATGTCATATTTTAAGGGGATAGAGAAACAAATCACCAATTTCGTATGGAAGGGAAAGAAGCCCCGGATAAGCAAAGCGTTACCGAAAAAGAAGAAGAAAGTGGGAGGCCTCACTCTACCTGATTTCAGAACCTATTATACAGCTACAGTAGTCAAAACAGCCTGGTACTGGTACAACAACAGTCACATAGACCAATGGAACAGAATTGAGAACCCAGATATAAATCCATCCATGTATGAGCAGCTGATATTTGACAAAGGACCAGTGTCAGTTAATTGGGGAAAAGATAGTCTTTTTAATAAATGGTGCTAGCATAACTGGATATCCATTTGCAAAAGAATGAAACAGGACCCATACCTCACACCATGCACAAAAACTAACTCCAAGTGGATCAAAGATCTAAACATAAAGACTAAAAGGATAAAGATCATGGAAGAAAAAATAGGGACAACCCTAGGAGCCCTAATACAGGGCATAAACAGAATACAAAACATTACCAAAAATGATGAAAAGAAACCAGATAACTGGGAGCTCCTAAAAATCAAACGCCTATGCTCATCTAAAGACTTCACCAAAAGAGTAAAAAGACCACCTACAGACTGGGAAAGAATATTCAGCTATGACATCTCAGACCAGCGCCTGATCCCTAAAATGTACATGATCCTGTCAAAACTCAACCACAAAAAGACAAACAACCCAATCAAGAACTGGGCAAAGGATATGAACACACATTTCACTAAAGAAGATATTCAGGCAGCCAACAGATACATGAGAAAATGCTCCCGATCATTAGCCATTAGAGAAATGCAGATTAAAACTACGATGAGATTCCATCTGACACCAACTAGACTGGCATTAATCCAAAAAACACAAAATAATAAATGTTGGAGAGGCTGCGGAGAGATTGGAACTCTCATATACTGCTGGTGGGAATGTGAAGTGGTACAACCACTTTGGAAATCCATCTGGCGTTATCTTAAACAGTTAGAAATAGAACTACCATACAACCCAGATATCCCACTCCTCGGAATATACCCTAGAGATACAAGAGCCTTCACACAAACAGATATATGCACACCCATGTTTATTGCAGCTCTGTTTACAATAGCAAAAAGCTGGAAGCAACCAAGATGTCCATCAACGGATGAATGGGTAAATAAATTGTGGTATATTCACACAATGGAATACTACGCATCGATAAAGAACAGTGACGAATCTCTGAAACATTTCATAACATGGAGGAATCTGGAAGGCATTATGCTGAGCGAAATTAGTCAGAGGCAAAAGGACAAATATTGTGTCAGACCACTATTATAAGATCTTGAGAAATAGAAAAAACTGAAAGAACACATACTTTTGTGGTTACGAAGGGGGCAGGGAGGGAGGGAGGGAGAGGGTTTTTTATTGATCAACCAGTAGATAAGAACTGCTTTGGGTGAAGGGAAAGACAACACTCAATACAAGGAAGGTCAGCCCAATTGGACTGGACTAAAAGCAAAGAGGTTTCCGGGATAAAATGAATGCGTCAAAGGTCAGCGGAGCAGGGGCTGGGGTCGGGGAACATGGTTTGAGGGGACTTCTAAGTCAATTGGCAAAATAATTCTATTATGAAAACATTCTGCATCCCACTTTGAAATGTGGCGTCTGGGGTCCTAAATGCTAACAAGCGGCCATCTAAGATACATCAATTGGTCTCAACCCACCTGGAGCAAAGGAAAATGAAGAACACCAAGGTCACACAACAACTAAGAACCCAAGAGACAGAAAGGGCCACATGAACCAGAGACCTACATCATCCTGAGACCAGAAGAACTAGTTGGAGCCCGGCCATAATCGATGACTGCCCTGTCAGGGAGCACAACAGAGAACTCCTGAGGGAGCAGGAGATCAGTGGGATACAGACCCCAAATTCTCATAAAAAGACCATACTTAATGGTCTGACTGCGACTAGAGGAATCCCGGTGGCAATGCTCCCCAGACCTTCTGATGGCACAGGACAGGAACCATCCCCGAAGACAACTCATCAGACATGAAAGGGACTGGTCAGCGGCGGGGAGAGAGATGCTGATGAAGAGTGAGCTAATTAAATCAGGTGGACACTGGAGAGTGTGTTGGCAACTCTTGACTGGAGGGGGGATGGGAAGATAGAGAGAGAGGGAAGACGGCAAAATTGGCACGAAACGAGAGACTGAAAGGGCTGACTCAATGGGGGAGAGCAAGTGGGAGAAGGGAGTAAGATGTATGTAAACTTACATGTGACAGACTGATTGGAATTGTAAATGTTCACTTGAAGCTTAATAAAAGTTAATTAAAAAAAAAAAAAAGAACTAGGCATCAGGATTGGAGGAAGACTTATTAACAACCTGTGATATGCAGGTAACACAACCATGCTTGCTGTAAAACGAATAGGATATGAAGCACTTACTAATGAAGGTCAAAGGCCACAGCCTTCAGTATGGATTATGCCTCAACATAAAGAAAACAAAAATTCTTGAAACTGGACCAATAAGCAACAACATGATAAACAGAGAAAAGATTGAAGTTGTCAAGGATCTCATTTTACTTGGACCCACAATCGACGCCCAAGGAAGCAGCGGTCAGGAAATCAAAGATGTATTGTATTGGGCAAATCTGCAGCAAAACACCTCTTTAACGTGTTAAAAAACAAAGATGAGACTTTGAGAACTAAAGTGTGACTGACCCCAGCCATGGTATTTTCAATTGCCTCATTTATGCATGCAAAAGCTGGACAATGAATAAGAAAGACAGATGAAGAGTTTATGCCATTGAACAATGGTGTTGGTGAAGAGTATTGAATGTATCATGGACTGCCAGATGAATAAATAAATCTGTCTTGGAAGAGGTACAGCCAGAATGCTCTTTAGAAGCACATACCTCTAAGCATATACTCCTTAGAAGCACATGTTATCAGGATGGACTAGCCCCTGAAGAACATCATGCTTGGTAAATAGAGGGTCAGTGAAAAAGAGGGAGACCCTCAACGAAATGGAATGACACATTGGTTGCAACAATGGGCTCAAACACAGCAATGATTGTGAGGATGGTGCATGACTGGGCAGTTCTGTCGTACATAGGGCTGGTATGAGTAAAAACCAACTTGGTGTCATCTAACAACATTTGCTGAAGACATCACTGACAGTGTTTGCCTTCTATGTGGGGCCCAGACTGAAAGACTTGTGTAATCTTAATCATTTGTCTTATATTAAAAAAAAAAAAAATCATTTGTCTTGTATACCTAGCCAAAAATGTCATTGTTTCCATCTGAACAAGCACCAGTAAATAGTACAAGGGAGAAACTATAATAAATGTCCTAGAAATAAATGTTTATAAATACAAAAAGGGAAGACCTTGTTTCTGGTCAGTCTAATGATCACCAGGTGCTCCTGATTTTTAACATTTTCCCATGACTGAACTAGGCTTTGTAAGCAACTGCAATTATAAGGTACTTCAAAGTAGAGCCACACGTGTAGAAGACTTCAGGACTCCCTCTTGTCAGTTTGACACTATTTAATCACAAGATAGGAGCCCTGGTAATGCAGTGGTTAAGTGCTTGGCTACTAAAAGAAAGGTTCAAACGCACTTCTTTAATAATTCAGTAATAAACCCTTTGACGCTCTTTATCAGGCACTGGGACTGACCTATCACGTGGGTTTTTCAGTAGTGGCTCACACTTTTTTGCTCCTTAATAGTTGATCTGGTTTCATGATGAATCATACCAAAAAACCCAAACCCATTGCCGTTGAGTCAATACTGACTTATAGCAACCCTACAGGACAGAGTAGAACTGCCCCAAAGCGTTTGCAAGGAGCGCCTGGCAGATTTGAACTGCTGACCCTCTGGTTAGCAGCCATAGCACTTAGCCAGTACACCACCAGGGTTTCCAATTGAAGACTCATAGTTCCTTTAAATAAAGTACAATTTAAAAACTTGATCCAGATATATAATCTGTCTCCTGATACATTTCATCATTTATTACTATAGCTGTAAATTCCATAAGATTCTGAGTCTTGCTTAAAGAGCTCTTACAGAAGTCAAGTCTGTTTAACTTAAGTCAGTGGATATTTTGTCTTTTGGCTGAACATAATCCACAGGGAATTTTGAAAACAAGAATGCACATGGAGCATGATGTAACAGACAGAAGATAAATAAATTGAATGCAGAATTTTTATGGCTAAAAAATGATGTCTGTGGAAGCTGCTCATGTAATTCGCAGCCACATTGCAGTGGAACCAGCCGCATAGCTACCATTCCTCCAAACCCACGTTTACTAAATGACCACTCAGTTTTAGACATGCATTAATTACTGAATATAAACATACTAATAAAATACAATCTATGTCTTAGATAATTTCATAACCCAGTGGGAGCGGAATATATAACAACAACGAACTCTAATAGAATATGGTGGAGGAATGTACAAAGTGTTCTATGCGCTCATATGAAGCATACTGCTGGAGAAGGTGTATGTGTGGACAAAGACAGCTTCACCAAAGATGTGGTATTTGCTTATTTTGTATTTGCTGAGTCTTAACGTTTTTCTTATTTTTTTATTTTGCTGTGTAGGATTGTTAGTTTCCTTGTGGTTACCTTAATATTTACCCCTATTTTTATAAGTTTAAACAAATTTTTTATTTCTTTATATGGCCTTGACTTCCTGTCCGTATTAATGATCTGTGACTACATTTTTTAGTCCCTCTTTTTTGAATGTTGTCATCTTTTATACACTGATGTCTCTGTTTTTCAGCTTTGATTTATTTTTGTGACTCCCTATCTGGGTTTATATCTAGTTGCTCTTTATCTTTGGTTTTGGCAAGTGTGATTATAATATGTCTTGGTGACTTTCTTTTGGGATCTACCTTCTGTGAGGTTCAATGAGCATCTTGTATAGCTATCTTCTCTTCTTTCATGATATCAGGGAAGTTTTCTGCCAACAAATCTTCAACAATTCTCTCTGTATTTTCTGTTATCCCCTCATGTTCTGGTATTCCAATCATTTGTAGGTTCTTCCTCTTGATAGTTGCTCTTAAGTGTTGTTGAGTTGGTTCCGACTCATAGCAACCCTATGCACAACAGAACGAAACACTGCCTGGTGCTGTGCCATCCTTACAATCGTTGTTATGCTTGACCCGATTGTTGCAGCCACTGTGTCAATCCACCTCGTTGAGGGTCTTCCTCTCTTCCACTGACTCTGTACTTTGCCAAGCATGATGTCCTTCTCCAGAGACTGATTGCTCCTGACAACATGTCCAAAGTATGTAAGATACAGGCTCGCCATCCTTGCTTCTAAGGAGCATTCTGGTTGTACTTCTTCCAAGACAGATTTGTTCATTCTTCTGGCAATCCATGGTATATTCAATATTCTTTGCCAACACCACAATTCAAAGGCATCAATTCTTCTTTGGTCTTCCTTATTCATTGTCCAGCTTTCACATGCATATGATGCAATTGGAAATACCACGGCTTGGGTCAGGCGCACCTGAGTCTTCAAGGTGACATCTTTGCTCTTCAACACTTTAAAGAAGTCCTTTGCAGCAGAGTTGCCCGATGCAATCTGTCTTTTGATTTCTTGACTGCTGCTTCCATGGCTGTTGATTATGGATCCAAGTAAAATGAAATCCTTGACAACTTCAATCTTTTCTCCGTTTATCAGGGTGTTGCTTATTGGTCCAGTTGTGAAGATTTTTGTTGTCTTTATGTTGAGGCGTAATCCATACTGAAGGCTGTGGTCTTTGATCTTCATTAGTAAGTGCTTCAAGTACTCTTCACTTTCAGCAAGCAAGGTTGTGTCATCTGCATAACGCAGGTTATTAGAGTCTTCCTCCAATCCTGATGCCCCATTCTTCTTCATATAGTCCAGCTTCTTGTATTATTTGCTCAGCACACAGATTGAATAGGTATGGTGAAAGAATACAACCCTGATGCACACCTTTCCTGGCTTTAAACCAATCAGTATCCCCTTGTTCTGTCTGAACAACTGCCTCTTGATCTATGTAAAGTTTCCTCACGAGCACAATTAAGTGTTCTGGAATTCCCATCCTCTTGCTAGAGTCCCACATAATTCTTAGGGTTTCTTCATTTTTAAAAAAATTATTTTATCTGATTTTGCATCGTATAAGTTGGTGTCAAGTGCTTTATCTTTAATCTCACTAACTCTGACTTCCATTGCCTCAATTCTGCTCCTATGACTTTCTACTGAGTTGTCTAATTCTGAAATTTTAATGTTAATTTTCCAGATTTCTGTTTGCTGTCTTTCTGTGGATTCTTGCAGCCTGTTAAATTTGTCATTATGTTCTTCTCTAATCTCCTTAATTTCCTCTGTTGCTTTGTGTGTGTGTTCCTTGACTTGTTCTGTGTTTTGCCTGATCTTCTTCCTCATCTCTTGAAAAGTTCTGTACATTAATCTTTTGTATTCTACCTCCTGTAATTCCAGGAAGTTATCTTCCTTTGGAAGATTTATTGATTCTTTGTTTTGGGAGCTTGCTAAAACCATCATGATCTGCCTCTTAATGTGATTTGATATTGACTGTTGTCTCCAAGCCATCAATAAGTTATTATATTTATTTTATGTTTGCTTACTGTGTCCTAGCTTCTTGTTTTGTTTTGTTTTGATATGCCCAAATAGGCTGGTTGTGTAAGCTAGTTTGATTATTGGCACCTTTGAAGCTCTAATGTCCTGTCACCAGGTGGCCAGATTTGTTACTACGTATATGAACCCAGGAGTCCATTTCCTTTCTTGTATGGATTCAGCTTAGATGTCCAGATAGCCACCAGGCATGTGAGGCAGGCTCTTACTTACAGTACTAGATGGGCAGGGGTGAGTGGAGTAGGCACAGGTATCTGGCTGCAGTAGGGGGGTCACACACTGAGCAAGGCAGAGGGCTGACAGCTGTCCCTGAGTGTCTGAGAGGAAAACATGTACCTGTTCCCTACTGTACATAGGTGGGTGGGTTTTTGCAGCTGGACTCTGGGCACCCAATACTGTTGGCTATGAGGACTAGGAGGCATCACTTATTCTTGGATCCCTTTTGCAGGTGGCTAGGTGGCATGCGTGGAGCCACCAGTCCTCAGGCCCCTGATGTGGGTAGGTGAGGACCCTGCTTAATGGGCAGAGCAGTGTCAAATGTCACAAACCTGCCACTCCACCTCTAGCTGATACAATAACATTAGGTTTCAGGTATATACCCTGTTGCACTGTGCTAATGAGGGCCTGTGCTGTTGAAATGGGCCCACACAGGTCTGTACAGGGGTGAAAGGCATTCAAATTCTGCGGACCCATTATGCCTGTGCCCAGGCAAAGGAGCTGCACTTGCCCTGAGTTCCCAGCTTAGGCGAGCTTGAAGGTTTTTTCCTGTTTGTTAATTTGTTCCCTCTCCCAGGCTGGGAGAATAGCTTAGAGCATGTGATGGACCCTACATCCAGCCCAGGGGAAGTGGCAATACACAGTTTCTGAAGCTGAGGGAGGGAGCAGGGAGAGAGATTCTTCCCAAACAGGGTTTTTTTTTGATACACAGGATAGATTAGAGGCATGTACTTATCTTTTGCTGATTGAGGGCCACTTCTCTCTGTTTCTGGAGGGTTGAGCAGACTGTCTGCTGCTCAGTCTCTCCTGATGTGGAAAATGCATCCTGAACTACATGCCTCACCATCCACAGCTGATCCTGCCTGGAGGGGCCAGGTTGTACCTGGTCAGGTCTGCCAAATCTTTGCTGCTTCTGAATCATCTCTCCTTCCCTCTGCCACTCAGTCTGATTCCTCACCTTTGCCTTTGATGATCAGGGCTCCTAGATTCTCATGTATAATCGGTTCACTTGTTTCTTCGGGTCTTTGTTGTAAGAGGGACCACCAGAAGGGTCTCACTACTCCACCATCTTGGTCCCGCTTCCCTTTTTTCTGTAAAATCCTGGTAGTGGTTTTTTGATTCTCAAGACTTTCTCTCAACTATAAGCCCTTTATTTCTGCTTCTTCTGTTTGGTTCAACAATAAGATTTTCTTAAATATTTTGTATTTCCTGCAATCTTATTCTTTTCAGTAAAGACTATTTTCCATGCCCTCATCATTCTATCTTCAAGGATAGGCTAATGATATGAAGGGGATGCTTAAGAGACATACAATGAGGGCACCATACTTGGGTGGAATTTTCGAGGGGAAGAATAAAAGCGTCACAGGTCCCTTCCTTCTTCCTCTTTTTTTTGGCCTTAGCAAAATACCGTCCTTGAGTTGGTAATGTCTTCTTAGGAAAATTCTCCATGACAGAGAACTAATACCTCTCAGTGAGGCTGTAAAACTTTGTGTAAAATATTCTCAGCTCTGGATGGACATGTAGAGCTGGAAAAGGCCAAAGGAAAAGGGAGCAAGTACAGATGAACTAACTATGGACTGATCTTTAAGGAATAGATAGTAAAAAGAGAGGAGTGTTAGATTTTTTTTTTAATACTTTTTATTGTACTTTAAGTGAAAGTTTACAAATCAAGTCAGTCTCTCACACAAAAACCCATATACATCAAGTCAGTCTCTCACACAAAAACCCATATACACCATGCTACACATTCCCAATTACTCTCCCCCGAATGAGACAGCCCAATCTCTCCCTCCACTCTATCTTTTCGTGTCCATTTCTCCAGCTTCTAACCCCCTCCACTCTCTCATCTCCCCTCCAGGCAGGAGATGCCAACATAGTCTCAAGTGTCCACCTGATCCAAGAAGCTCACTCCTCACCAGCATCCCTCTCCAACCCATTGTCCAGTCCAATCCATGTCTGAAGAGTTGGCTTCGGGAATGGTTCCTGTTCTGGGCCAACAGAAGGTCTGGGGGCCATGACCACTGGGGTCCTTCTAGTCTCAGTTAGACCATTAAGTCTCGTCTTTTTATGAGAATTTGGGGTCTGCATCCCATTGCTCTCCTGCTCCATGAGGGGTTCTCTGTTGTGTTCCCTGTCAGGGCAGTCATCGGTTGTAGCTGGGCACCATCTAGTTCTTCTGGTCTCAGGATGATGTAGTGGCTGGTTCATGTGGCCCTTTCTGTTTCTTGGGCTCATTATCGCCTTGTGTCCTTGGTGTTCTTCATTCTCCTTTGATCCAGGTGGGTTGAGACCAATTGATGCATCGTAGATGTCTGCTTGCTAGCGTTTAAGACCCCAGATGCCACTCTTCAAAGTGGGAAGCAGAATGTTTTCTTAATAGATTTTATTATGCCAATTGTCTTAGATGTCCCCTGAGACCATGGTCCCCAGACCCCTGCCCTTGCTACGCTGGCCTTCGAAGCATTCAGTTTATTCAGGAAACTTCTTTGCTTTTGGTTTAGTCCAGTTGTGCTGACTTCCCCTGTATTGTGTGCTGTCTTTCCCTTCACCTAAAGTAGTTCTTACCCAAACAAAACATTTTCTTATCTACTATCTAATCAGTGAATGCCCCTCTCCCACCCTCCCTCCCGCCCCCTTCTCGTAACCACGAAAGAATGTTTTCTTCTCAGTTTAAACTATTTCCCAAGTTCTTAAAATAGTGGTCTTATACAATATTTGTCCTTTGGCAACTGACTAATTTCACTTAGCATAATACCTTCCAGATTCCTCCATATTATGAAATGTTTCACAGATTTGTCACTGTTCTTTATCGATGCGTAGTATTCCATTGTGTGAATATACCATAATTTATTTATCTGTTCATCTGTTCATGGGCACCTTGGTTGCTTCCATGTTTTTGCTATTGTAAACAGTGTTGCAATAAACATGGGTGTGCATATATCTGTTCCTGTAAAGGCTCTTATTTCTCTAGGATATATTCCAAGGAGTGGGATTGCTGGATCGTATGGTAGTTTTATTTCTAGTTTTTTAAGGAAGCGCCAAATTGATTTCCAAAGTGGTTGTACCATTTTACATTCCTACCAGCAGTGTAGAAGTGTTCACAGCCTCTCCAACATTTACTATTTTGTGTTTTTTGGATTAATGCCAGCCTTGTTGGAGTGAGAGTAAATCTCATGGTAGTTTTGATTTGCATTTGTCTAATGGCTAATGATTGTGAACATTTCCTCATATATCTGTTAGGTACCTGAATGTCTTCTTTAGTGAAGTGTCTAGTCATATCTTTTGCCCATTTTTTAATTGGGTTATTTGTCTTTTTGCAATAGAGTTTTTACAGTATCCTGAAATGTCATAGCTAAAAACTTTTTCCCAGTCTGTAGGTAGTGTTTTTACTCTTTTGGTGAAGTCTTTGGATGAGCATAAGTGTTTGATTTTTAGGAGCTCCCAGTTACCTAGTTTTTCTTCTACATTTTTTATAATGTTTTGTATACTGTTTATGCCATGTATTAGGGCTCATAATGTTGTCCCCATTTTTTCTTCCATGATCTTTATCATTTTAGATTTTATATTTAGGTCTTTGATCCATTTTGAGTTAGTTTTTGTGCACGGAGTGAGGTATGGGTCTTGTTTCATTTTTTTTGCAGATGGATATCCAGTTATGCCAGCACCATTTGTTAAAAAGACTGTCTTTTCCCCATTTAACTGTTTTGGGGCCTTTGTCAAATATCAACTGCTCATATGTGGATGGATTTATGTCTGGATTCTCAATTCTGTTCCATTGGTCCATGTAACTGTTGTTGTACCAGTACCAGGCTGTTTTGACTACTGTGGTGGTATAATAGGTTTTAAAATCAGGTAAAGTAAGGTCTCCCACTTTGTTCTTCTTTTTCAGTAATGCCTTATTTATCGGGGGCCTCTTTCACTTCCATATGAAATTGGTGATTTGTTTCTCCATCTCATTAAAGAATGTCGTTGGGGTTTGGATCGGAATTGCATTAAATGTATAAATTGCTTTTGGTAGAATAGACATTTTTATAATGTTAAGTCTTCCTATCCACGAGTAAGGTATGTTTGTCCACTTATGTGAGTCTCTTTTGGTTTCTTACAGTAGTGTACTGTAGTTTTCCTTGTATAAGTATTTTACATCTCTGGTAAGATTTATTCCTAAGTATTTGATCTTCTTGGTGGCTACTGTAAATGGCATTGATTTGGTCATTTCCTCTTTGATGTTCTGTTTGTTGGTGCAGAGGAATCCAACTGATTTTTGTATGTTTATCTGGTATCCCGATACTCTGCTGAACTCTTCTATTAGTTTCAGTAGTTTTCCGGACAGGGTTTTCTGTGTAGAAGATCATGTCATCTGCAAATAGAGGTGCTTTTACTCCTTCCTTGCCAGTCTGGATGCCCTTTATTTCTTTATCTAGCCTAATTGCTCTGGCTAGGACTTCCAGCACAATGTTGAGTAAGAGTGGTGATAAAGGGCATCCTTGTCTCGTTCTGATATCAATGGGAATGCTTTTAGTCTCTCTCCATTTAGGGTGTTGTTGGCTGTTTTTTTTTTTTTTTTTTTTGGCTGTTGGCTTTGTCTAAATGGCCTTTATTATGTTAAGAAATTTTCCTTCTATTCCTATTTTGCTGAGGGTTTTTATAGTGAATGAGTGTTGAACTTTGTCAAATGCCTTTTCTGCATCAATTGATAAAATCATGTGATTTTTGTCTTTTGTTTTATTTATGTGATGGATTACATTAATTGTTTTTCTAATGTTGAACCAACCCTGCATACCTGGTATGAATCCCACTTGGTCATGGTGAATTATTTTTTTGATATGTTGTTGAATTCTATAGGCTAGAATTTTTTTGAGGATTTTTGCACCTACATTCATGAGGGATATAGGTATATTATTTTTTTGTGGTATCTTTACCTGGTTTTGGTATCAGGGATACGGTGGCTTCATAGAATGAATTTTGTAGTATTCCATCCTTTTCTATGCTCTGAAATACCTTTAGTAGCAGTGGTGTTAACTCTTCTCTAAAAATTTGGTAGAACTCTGCAGTGAAGCCATCTGGACCAGGGCTTTTTTTTTTTGTTGAGAGTTTTTTGATTGCCTTTTCAATCTCTTCTTTTGTTATGGGTCTATTTAGTTGTTCTACCTCTGTTTGTGTTGGTTTAGGTAGGTAGTGTGTTTCTAGGAATTTATCCATTTCTTCTAGGTTTTGAAATTTGTTTGAGTATAGTTTTTCATAGTAATATGTTATGATTCTTTTAATTTCAGTTGGGTCTGCTGTAATATCTCCCATCTCATTTCTTATTCAGGTTATTTGCTTCCTCTCCTGTATTTCTTTTGTCAGTTTGGCCAGTGGTTTATCAATTTTGTTGATTTTTTCAAAAAACCAGCTTTTGGTCTTGTTAATTCTTTCCATTGTTTTTCCGTTTTCTATTTCATTTAGTTCAGCTCTAATTTTTATTATTTGTTTTCTTCTGGTGCCTGTGGGTTTCTTTTGTTGCTCTCTATTTGTTCAAGTTGTAGGGATAATTCTTTGATTTTGGCCCTTTCTTCTTTTTGGATGTGTTCATTTACTGACATAAATTGGCCTTTGAGCACCGCTTTTGCTGTGTCCCAAAGGTTCTGATAGGAAGTGTTTTCATTCTCATTGGATTCTCTGAATTTCTTTATTCCATCCTTAATGTCTTCTATAATCCTGTCTTTTTTGAGCAGGGCATTGTTCAGTTTCCAATGTTTGATTTCTTTTCCTGTTATTGAATTCCACTTTTATGGCCTTATGGTCAGAAAAGATGCTTTGTAATATTTCAATGTTTTTGATTCTGCTAAGGCTTGCTTTATGACCTAATATGTGGCCTATTCTAGAGAATGTTCCATGCACTAGAAAAGAAAGTATAGTTGGTTGCTGTTGGGTGGAGTGTTCTGTATATGTCTATGAGGTCAAGTTGGTTGATTGTGGCATTTAGCTCTTCCGTGTCTTTACTGAGCTTCTTTCTGGATGTCCTGTCCTTCATCAAAAGTGGTGTGTTGAAGTCTCCTACTATTATTGTGGAGCTGTCTGTCTCACTTTTCAATGCTTATAGAGTTGGTTTTATGTATCTTGCAGCCCTGTCATTGGGTGCATAAATATTTAATATGGTTATATCTTCTTGGTGTATTGTCCCTTATTCATTATATAGTGTCCTTCCTTATCCTTTCTGATGGATTTAACTTTAAAGTCTATTTTGTCAGAAGTTAATATTGCCACTTCTGCTCTTTTTTGATTGTTGTTTGCTTGATATATTTTTTTCCATCCTTTGAGTTTTAGTTTGTTTGTGTCTCTAAGTCTAAGGTGTATCTCTTATAGGCAGCATATAGACGGATCTTGTTTTTTAATCCATTCTGCCACTCTCTGTCTCTTTATTGGCGCATTTAGTCTATTTATATTCAGGGTAATTATGGATTGGTATGAATTTAGTGCTATCATTTTGATGTCTGTTTTTGTGTGTTGACAGTTTCTTTTTCCCATTTGATTTTATGTGCTGAGTAGATTTTCTACAAGATTATATATTGTCCTTTCCTCATATTTGTTGTTGTTGATTTTGTTTCCGCTGAGTCTTTATTTTTCCCTTGTATTTTATTTTGATGAGTAGGATAGTTTGTCTCCTTTGTGGTTACCTCGTTATTTACCCCTATTTTTCCAAATTTAAGACTAACTTTTATTTTTTTGTATTGCCGTATCTTTCTCTCCATATGGAAGGTATATGATTACATTTTTTAGTCCCTCTTTATTATTTTAATGTTGTCTTCTTTTATATAATAACATCGCCATTACCCTGTGTTGGGCTTTGTTTTTTGTTTTTTTTTTAAATCTTGCTTTTTTTTTTTGGATTTCCCTGTCTGGGTTGACTTCTGGTTGCCCTGCCCAGTGTTCTAGTCTTGGGTTGATTCTTGATATTATTGATTTTCTAACCAAAGAACTCCCTTTAGTATTTCTTGTAGTTTTGGTTTGGTTTTTATGAATTCCCTCAACTTGTGTTTATCTGGAAATGTCTTAATTTCACCTTCATATTTAAGAGAGAGTTTTGATGGATATATGATTCTTGGCAGGCAATTTTTTTCCTTCAATTTTTTAAGTATGTCATCCCATTGCCTTCTTGCCTGCATGGTTTCTGTTGAGCAGTCCAAGCTTATTCTTATTGGCTCTCCTTTGTAGGTGACTTTTCTTTTATCCCTCGCTGCTCTTATAATTGTCTTTCTATCTTTGGTTTTGGCAAGCTTGATTATAATATGTCTTGGTGACTTTCTTTTAAGGTCTACCTTATGTGCAGTTCGATGAGCATCTTGGATAGATATCTTCTAATCTTTCACAATATCCAGGAAGTTTTCTGCCTACAAATCTTCAACAATTTTCTGTGTATTTTCTGTTATCACTCCCTGTTCTGGTAAGGAGCCTTAGATTTTAATGACTTTTTTTCTTTTTTCTTTTATTGTGCTTTAAGTGATTTTAATAACTTTTTCAGCCCAACTCATTATGGCAGGGATTTAGGTAAAAAGTGCTTTTTGTTCTTGTATTGTTGTTAGGTGCCATTGAGTCAATTTCGACTCATAGTGACCCCATGTGACAGAGTAGAACTGCCTCATAGGGTTTTGTAGGCTGTTATTTTTATGGAAGCAGGTCATAAGTTCTTTCTCCTGCAGAGCAAGTGGGTGTGTTCCAACTGCCAACCTTTAGGTTAGCTGTGAAATGCTTAACCATTTGCACCATTAGGTCTCCTCTAGCAGGAATAATGTTCGCGCAGTCTGCTGAGGTGTAGCCAGTGTCATACATATCAGCCATCTTTAGTGGCAAGCCACTCAACAGGGTATGGGCCCAGTGGAGTAATGGGACCTTAACATCTTGGAACTTCGATCTTTTTCCATTTATCATAATGCTACTTGCTGGTACAGTTGTGAGGATTTTTATTTTCTTTACATTGAGGTGTAATCCACACTGAAGGCTATAGTCTTTTGTCTTCATCAGTAGGTGCTTCAAGTCCTCATCACTTTCAGCAACCAAAGTTGTGTTATCTGCGTATTGTGGGTTGTTAATGAGTCTTCCTCTAATTCTGATGCCCTGTTCATCTTTCTACAGTCCAGCTTCTCGGATTATTTGCTCAGCATACAGGTTGAATAAGTATGATGAAAGGACACAACACTTATGAACACCTTTCCTTATTTTAAACCAGGCAGTATCCCCTTGTTCTGTTCAAATGCCTGCCTCTTGGTCTATGTGCTATTTCCTCATGAGCACAATTAATGGAATTCTGGAATTCTCATTCTTTCCGAAGTTATTCATAATTTGTTATGATCTAAACAGTCGAATGTCTTTGTAGAATCAATGAAACACAGGTAAACACCTTCTGGTATCCTCTGCTTTCAGCTAAGATGCATCTGACATCAGCAATGATATCCCTCTTCCCAAGTCCTCTTCTGAATCTGGCTTGAATTTCTGGCAGTGCCCTGTTAATGCACTATTGCAATCACTTTTGAGTGATCTTCAATAAATGTCTTCATTATAGAAACAGACAAGCTAAGTAACTAATTGACCTTTTCTGAAAACACACTTCAGTATAAATGAAGTAATTTCCTCTGACTTTCGTGTTTAATACTTAATATCGTGTACACTAAATGAATGAATGAATGAGAAGAGCTTAGAAGTTTGAACTTGAACATGAAGGAAAAACGCACAACAGTGTGTGTGTGTTTTAACATACTAAGCTTATAGTTTCTAGCTATTTTTCTAAAATAATTCTCTTGACTCCTAGAAGCTCTTACCAGTTTGCTACTGATGTAGAGATGTAAAAATCTCTCTTTTCCTTACATGAGATTTGGAGTTTGTTATGGATTGAATTTTCTCCCCCCAGAGTATGTGTCAACTTGTCTATGCTTTGATTCCCAGTATTGTGTGGTTGTCCACCATTTTGTGGTCTATGTGATTATTCTATATATTGTAAATCCTAATCTCTATGATGTTAATGAGGCAGAATTAAAGGCAATTATGTTAATGAGGCAGGACTCAGTCTATAGGATTAGGCTGTATCTTGAGTCAATCTCTTTTGAGATATAAAAGAGAGAATCGAGCAGAGAGGAGAGGGCCCTCATACCACCAAGAAAGAAGCACCAGAAGAAGAGCACATCCTTTGGATCCGGGATCGCTGTGCTGAGAAATTACTAGGCCCAAGGGAAGATTGATGACAAGGACCTTCCCCCAGAGCCGACAGAGAGAGAAAGCCTTCCCCTGGAGCTGGGTCTCTGTATTCCAGCTTCTAGCTTTCTAGACTGTGAGAGAATAAATTTCTGTGTGTTAAAGCCATCCTTGTGATATTGTGATATTTCTTGTGGTATTTATGTTATAGCAGGACTAGACAACTAAGACGGAGGTATTCTGACCAAAATCAGAAGGGTAAATTTTCTCTTGGAGATTCATACTTAATAATGGTAATAAAATGGTTATTTTAGAAAATTCAAAATCTTCTCTTCAATCTGCTGCTAATTGAACTACCGGATTTGTCAAGAAAGTAAAAAAATACCTTATCTTAATAAAAATTAATGAGGCTGCTGAGTTAAATTGTGTGGGAGATGTCACGAGGAGTGGAGAGTGAAGTGTTCAGACAGAGACCTCCCAGGAAGTCATAGCCACTGTAATTTTTCTCATCCCTGGAACAGTAACATTATTTCAAAGTTGGAAAAAGTTTAAGGATGCAATTCTTTATTTCACAGGTGAGAAAAGAGGAAGACAAAGGAATTTAAGAATTTTTTTTTTTTTTAATTTCTCACAGAGGGAAACAGAACACAATCTTCTGGGCTTTTAATGACCAGTCTATTGTGATAGAGGTCAAACTATTTGCATATTAAGATTTTAACTAACTAGTTTAACTAAGCAAGTAATGAGATTAAAAGAGAAAGTATTCTTTTAGATAATTCTTATAGTCTTCTGTAAAAATGGTTTTGGGTGAGTATATGACCTCCAACTTCACAAGGAGGAAGGAGAATCAAGATCAACAGCCCAAGGCTGATTCCTATGAGGCAGAGGTCAGACATGCCTCCTCTCTATGCCATCTTTACCATTTCTAACACTATTTCCTCCATGGCACCCTCTAGTTCTCTGCTGGTTTCAATAATTCATTGCAATGGTCACACAGAACTCACAGACAATACTCACCATAATGGGGTTAATCAGGGAAGTCACAGGGTACTATTCAGGTTCAGGGGCGCTCAGGATACAGTTCTTCCATCAGTCCAGCCTCTTTTCATCTATGCTCACAGGCAGGCCTCTCCCTGGCCCTGGGCCTCTGTCTTGCTCAGGAAAGAGTTACAAAACTCTTAGTTCTGCCTGTAAGTGCCCAGAAGCACCCCACTCCACAAGTGAGCATTGGCCCAAAGGCACTTAGATTTCTCGCTCCATGGGCCAGGAAGCCCACTGCACCATCTCCTGCCGATCTCTCCTGCCAGTCTCTCCTGTTGTTCTCTCCTTCTGCATTTCTCTCCATCGCTTCTCTGGCTTTCCTTCCTTGGTGGTGATGGGATCCTCTCTCTCCCACTTCTGGGATGGCCTAACTAACTTTAGGCCCAGCAGGATGGCAAAACTGACCAGTCACTTTGGTGGGCCACAATTTACCTATCTGCACAGTCCTGCCCAATCACCTGGGTGGAAGGTACAAGATCATGGTGAGAAAGGCAACACGAAAGCAATCCATCACACCGTACCTTATAATTTTGTCTTACTCTTCAGCTCTGAAATTTTTAACTAACCTTGAATTTTACTCTTGTTGCTCAGTGACAGTGTTCAGGGAAATGTGGCATTTTTGCCACTATTTTGGTAAACTTGGTTATTTTTTTAATGGCCATCTGTTTTTAAACTAGGTTATCAAGAATATTCTTAACTTCTTTCTTTTCAGTACAGCAAAGTGGAAAGGAAAAATAGAACACTGAAATATTTCATAATTGTATGACTAGAAGGAAATACAATATGATGCCTGTAGTTGAATAAGCCATTCTGTCATAGAAAGAAGTAGGAAAATCTTCCTATATTTCATACAATTGATAGATAATGCTAGTTACAGGAGAAAACATTTTAAATATTTGTCTTCTCTATCATTAACAACAGATAGAATAAATCTTGTATTATAAAAAAGTTTATATGATAATAATAAACTCTCAATTCAAAAGAGAAATTTAGAGTAGTGGATCATAGGATACTGTCATAAAATTTAGACAAATAAAAATCATTAGAAGGCTCAATCTAGTAGTAACATGAATTCTAATTTAGCTTTGCTATGATGGCCAAATAATTATTTAGTTTTGAAAGTGTCATTAAGTCAGTAAAAATTGGCTCTCAGTGGTAAATCATATTTCTAGTTTTAATTCACAATCAAATAACTTCTGTTTTAAAGTTAAAATTATTTTTAGAAACATTTTAAATAAAAATATTTTGTAATATATTATCCCTCTAATGTACTACATAGAATTTCCAAGAGATACATCATGTGGAATCATAGAGTTATACCTAGACGGGACTTTTGTTGTTATCTAGTTAACCTCTTAATTTGCATAGACTCATTTAAAGTAAGGATCAGATCAATATCCCAAAATGGAAACTGGATAGGGGGCAGCAAGTAAGATTAAGTTCAATAAACTATATTGGATCATGGAGAACTCTTCAGCCTGCCTGGAGTCTTGAAGTGGTGGTGATAGTGGGGGATCTTGGACAGAGGAAGATAATTCTAAAGAGGAGTTTCAGTTAGGGGCAAAGTAGAGCAGCAAGGAAATAACAGCATTTATAATTTTCCTTACAGTAGATCATCACTTAGAAAACCACTTTCTCTAAATTTGGAGAAGAATTCTGAATATTACATTACTTTATATAACATAACCAAATTAGATATAAGAACTCTTAATATTTTCCACATATGCTGTATTATTTTTGCAAATATTCCAAGGATTTTTCTAGCATTAAAATAAAATTAATTAGTTCTCTATTATATAACAATGATGGATACATCTCAATATTTAGTTGAGTGGTGAAAATATTCTAGCCTTCACTGACAAACTTTACTAGGGGGGACAAATGTGATTTTTCATTTAATCAGCAAATATTTACTGAGCACTCCTTGTATTCCAGTCACTTTAACAGGTCCTGGCGATACACTAGTACATAAAACAGACCAAGTTGTTTTTCCCAGGGAGCTTATATTCTAGAGAAGAAAATAATAATAATTACAGAAGTAAATATATAGTAAAGTATCAGATAGTGTGTAACCAACCACTAAGGCCAAAGATGAAGAAATTGAAGATTTTTACCAACTTTTGCAGTCTGGAATTGATTGAACATGCAATCAGGAGGCACTGATAATTACTGGAGGTTGGAATGTGAAAGTAGGAAACAAAGAAGGATCAGTAATTGGAAAATATGATCTTGGTGATAGAAACGATGCTGGATATTGCATGATAGAATTTTGCAAGACCAATGACTTCTTCATTGCAAATACCTATTTTCACCAACATAAACGGTGACTGCACAAGTGGATCTCGCCAGATAGAATACACAGGAATCAAATCGACTACATCTTTGGGAAAAGACGATTGAGAAGCTCAATATCATTAGTCAGAACAAGGCCAGGGGCCGACTGTGGAACAGCCCATCAACTGCTCATATACAAGTTCACTCTGATACTGAAGAAAATTAGAACAAGTAGATGAGAGCCAAAGTATATTCCACTGGAATTTAGAGACCATTTCAAGAAGAGATTTTATGCATTGTACACTAATAATGGAAGACCAGATGAGTTGTTGAATGACATCAAGGACATCATACATGAAAAAAGCAAGAGGTCAATAAAAAGACAGGAAAGAAAGAAAAGACCAAAATGGATGTCAGAAGAGAACTGAAACTTGCACATCGAGTAGCTGAAATGAAAAGAAGAAATAATGAAGTAAAAGAGTCGAACAGAAGATTTCAAAGGGTGGCTCGAGAACACAAAGTAAAGTATTATAATGACGTGCAAAGAGCTGGAGGTGAAAAACCAAAAAAGGGAAGAACATGCTCAGCATTTCTCAAGCTGAAAGAACTGAAGAAAAATTCAAGCCTCAAGTTCCAAAATTAAGAATTCTATGGGGAAAATATTAAATGACTCAGGAAGCATCAAAAGAAGATGGAAGGAATACACAGAATCACTATACCAAAAAAAAAAAAAATTGGTCCATGTTCAACCATCTCAGGAGGTACCATATGATCAGAAACCAATGGTACTGAAGGAATAAGTTCAAGTTGCACTGAAGGCATTGGCAAAAAACAAGGCTCTAGGAACTGATGGAATACCAAATGAGATGTTTCAACAAATGGATACAGAACTGGAAGTGCTTGCTTGCCTGTGCCAAGAAATTTGGAAGACAGCTACCTGGCCAACCAACTGGAAGAGATCTATATTTATGCCTATTCCCAAGAAAGGTGATCCCACTGGATGCATAAATTATCCAACAATATCATTAATATCACATGCAAGGAAAAGTTTGCTGAATATCATTCAAAAGCGGCTGCAGCAGTATATCGACAGGGAGCCACCAGAATTTCAAGTTGGATTCAGAAGAGAACGTGAAACCAGGGATATAATGTCAGATGGATCCTGGCTGAAAGCAGAGAATACCAGGAAGATGTTTACCTGTGTTTTATTGACTATTCAAAGGTGTTCGACTGTGTGAATCATAACAAATTGTGGATAACATTGGGAAGAATGGGAATTTCAGAACACTTAGTGTGCTTATGAGGAAACTGTGCATAGATCAAGAGGGAGTTGTTCAAATAGAACAAGGGGATACTGTGTGGTTTTAAGTTAGGAAAGGTGTGCATCAGCGTTACGTCCTTTCACCATACCTATTCAATCTGTATGCTGGGCAAATCTGAGAAGCTGGACTATATGAAGAAGAATGGGCGTCAGGATTTCAGGAAGACTAACTAACAACCTGCATTATGCAGATGACACAACCTTGCTTGGTGAAAGTGAAAAGACTTGAAGACACTTACTGAAAAAGATCAAAGACCACAGCCTTCAGTATGGATTATACCTCAACATAAAGAAAACAAAAATCCTTACAACTGGATCAATAAGCAACATCATGATAAACAGGGAAAAGATTGATTTGTCAAGGATTTCATTTTACTTGCATCCACAGTCAACATCCATGGAAGTAGTAGTCAAGAAATCAAAAGACACATTGCATTGGGCAAATCTGCTGCAAAAGACCTCTTTAAAATGTTGAAAAACAGTTCTCAGCTTGAGGACTAAGGTGCACCTGACCCAAGCCATGGTGTTTTCAGTCGCCTCATATGCACATGAAAGCTGAACAATGAAGACAGAAGAAGAATCGATACCTTTGAAGTGTGGTGTGAAGAATACTGAATATACTATGGACTGCCAAAAGAATGAACAAATCTGTCTTGGAAGAAGTACAACAAGAAAGCTCCTCAGAAGTAAGGATGGTGAGAATACGTCTCACATACTTTGGACATGTTAACCGGAGGCATCAGTCCCTGGAGAAGGATATCATGCTTGGCAAAGTAGAGTGTCATCGAAAAAGAGGAAGACCCTCAATGAGATGGATTGACACAGTGTCTGCAACAATGAGTGTAAGCATGACAGATTGTGAGGATGGCGCAGGACCGGGGGGTGTTTCATTCTGTTGTACACAGGGTTGCTATGAGTCAGAACCAGCTCAATGGGACCTAACAACAACAATAGCAGCAGCAGATAGTGATACTGTTGTTGCTGTTGTTAGTTGCCATCGAGCGTTAGTTGCCTTCAAGTCTCTTCCAGCTTATGGAGACCCCATAGGTGCAGAGTTGAACTGCTTCATGGAGTTTTCAATGCTGCGGCCTTTCGGTAACAGATCGCTAGGACTGTCTTATGAGTGCCTCTGGATGAGTTTGAACTGCCAACCTTTCTGCTAGTAGTTGAATGCTTAAGCATTTGCACCACTCGGACTCCTTCAGATAGTGATAAGTATTATAAAAAAAAAAAATAAGATAAGAATTGTTTTAAATAGAATTATCCAGTAAAATCTAGTTTATATCTGAGCAGAAGTCCAAATGTAATATATGTTTATATTGCAGTATAAGAAAAATGAAAGAGGTATGCAACAAAATCCGTGATTAATATTAAGTTAAGGGTGGAATTGTTCCTCAGGGTGTTTTTTTTTTTTTTTTTTTGATATGGGTCAAGATCAACATCTAAGTTTTTGATAGATGTAAGGGAGGAGGAATGGGGAAATAATATTATAAGGGATGTTTCTAACAACTAAAATCACAAAGCATGGTTGAAAGAATGTTGAAAATTTGATTGTCAGTGGAGTACACCTCCTCACTTATCGACTGTCTCATTAACATTTCACATTTACGATAGTAAAAAATCTGGTTATTTTGCACATTAATGACATACATTTGGCAGTAATGAATCTGAGGTGGGAAGTGAGAGTAACGTTAGCTTTGATGGTTAAGGTTATGTGTCAACTTGGCTGGGCCATGACTATCAGTGGTTTGGCAGTTATGTAATGAGATAGTCATCAACCATTTTGTGATCTGATGTGGTTATCCTCCATTTTCGCACTAACACTGATTTCTTATAATGACGTGGTATTTGAATTCTAATCATGTTGATAAGTGAGGAGAGGGCGTATTTTGTGTGTGAAAGATGTATCTGAACAAGTAGGCAGAATTCAATAGTATGTGTGAGTTGGCGGGAGGTATTTTCTATACCATGCTAGGGAGTTTGGATTTTGTCTTTTGGAAACTGAGAGCTATTAAATTTTTTTTGATAAGGAAAGTAATGTTTGTTGTTGTTAGTTCCCTTTGACTTGATTCCAAACCGTAGTGACCCTATGTATGTAGACTAGAACTGCTCCATAGGCTTTTCAAGGTTGTGACTTTTCAAAAGCAGATCACCAGGCCTCTATGGGTGGGTTTTAACTGCCAAACTTCTGGCTAGTAGTCCCATGCTTAACCATTTGTGCCACATGAGGACTCCTAGAAAAGTGATAAGATCTGCTGTTTGTCTAAGGAACGTACCTTTCATGGAAGCATCAAGAAATAACGAAGAGTAGTGAGTTAATGATGATATTGCTTACAGCCAGGATACTGGAAATAGTTACGAATTTTTTAGAGGTGAAATTGATAAAGTTTTCATGTTAATGAGAAGTTCTTTGGGTGGAAAAAGTGATTTCTTCCTCCATTGGAGAAAGTGATTTGCAAAGCAAGGAAGGAATCCTGCTGGGAAATGGGCTGCTCTAGAAACTTGAGGGTAGGCTGGTGATGGTCTACTGTTGGGAGCCAAGCAGCCATGTCAGCAGGAACTGAGATGAAGATGCAACATTAAACCAATTAGACTGAAAAAAAATGGAAATTAAAGTCAGCAGCGCTTAAGAAATATTGGTATAGCGCCCTTATGAAAATAACATGAGAGGGGGAATACGCAGTATGCAACAACATATTTGCATAAAAATTTGCATAAAAAACAATTTTTGTCTTGTATGGACTTGTTTGTAACACTTGTAGACTTGATCTTTTAGGATGCTGTTTTGAAGTTCACTTCCAGGTCCACCTTTAAATGCAAAGTGTTTTCTGGGTTCATTTCTGGAAATATTTCTTACTCAAGCCCAAGTTGCTCTACTTTCTACCTTAAAGTCAGGATAAGGCTAAGATGCAAATCCAGTTATGTAGCCTTTTGTAATCTTCTTCTCAACCCTTCTCTCTCTTTCTCATGTGTAGCTAGGGCAATTTCTTCAAAGAAATATACGGAAGAAAAACAGTATGGGAATAAATTTCAAGAAGTCATATAATCCCACAGAAATACTCCCCAGACATACAAATACATGGTCACTTATTTGAGATATAAATATTTCCAAAGATTTACATTCTGTAGCCAACCTCAGCAACTTACTCTGGTTCCAATACCCTTTCAATAGAGATCTTCATGTGTGAGGTATAGCAAAATTTTCATGTGAGATTAAATTATTTTTTGCATTTACTGGTTAATCTCTATCTCAATTAATGAAATATTTATGTTAATCTCAAGTTACTTACAAATTTTGATTATAATTAAGATATTTTATTGATAGAAAATTCAGACAATTAGAAATATGTTATCCTTAAAAAACCTCTTCAAACTGTAAAATAATGTTTCAAGGTGTAGTATAATTTTATAAATGATACATCTAAGTAAATTCTTTATTACAATAAAATTTTTATTTTCTGTTTTTCCGTTTCTTGCTTTGTGATTTTGAAAATAACAATAGTAATAATAAACTAATCAAAAGTTTTTCCAAATAAAAATACCTTTCCCTAACTGCTTTCTTACAGAGTGCTCTTCACACTGAAAGAGAAAACACTATAGATTTACATGTTTCTTTAAATATTTTCTAGGAGATTAGACATCCTTTTTCTGACAAATCAAATTATGTATCTCAAATAAGTATAAATTTAAAAATCTCCAAACAGAAACTGTGGTGTCTTCTATTAATTGTCTATTAGCTTGTAATTTGCATTTAGTTTATATTTAAAAATATTTACTCTAGGTTTGTTTAAGACAACTCTCTTCACTTTGTTGGTTTTGCTGAGTAAATTTTCTAGTTGAAAAAAATTTTTTTTTTCTTAATACATAGCATAAATATTTTCAGTGTTTCTGAAAGCAGGCACACCCCCGTACAAGGAATTCAGTGAAACCAAGTCAGTGAATTATAATGTTTTCATTAAGATAAAAAAGTCAAGGATTCAAGAGGCAGTTCTCCAGGACAATTGTTGGCTATCCGATTTTACGAAGGATTACTGTAAAGATTCTCAAACAGTAGGCCCACAAAATGTCAAAACATGTTTTAACTTGTACCGTTTGTGTAAACTCTTCAAATCTGTGTGAATCAACTTAAGTGTGCCAAATAGGGCTCAAATACTTGAAAAATGATCTTTCCTGGTTCTCTTTTTCCTGTTCTTAATAGTTTACAGAGGGTTTTTTTTTCCCCTAATTTTTTTCTCTCACTATGGAAGAAAGTGAGTTTTTTTTTGTCATTTGGAATAATTACTTCGCTTTCCAGACATAACCGGCTGTTTATTAATTTTGTATCACTTAAATTATAAATGGTATATTTAAATGATGGCATTTGGGTTTAGAGATGTACTAAAAATATGAGACAATTCAGTCCAAGTGACTTCAATGTAATTCTGAGAATTAGACCTAGGTTTGCTTTTTTTACTCTTTATCAGGTGGGTTAGGAAACTGGACTGAGGAAGTAAAATCATTATCATTATCACCATCTAACTTTTGCTGAATCCTTAGTTTGTGCCAGACCTTGACTTTGAAACATTATTTTTATTATATCATTTAATCCTCACAAGTACACCATTAGTAGGTTGCTGTCATTATTCCAGTGTTGCCGATGGGATAGTTGAGACTTCAGAAAATTAAGTCTCCCAGTTCCTAAGTGGCAGAGTTAACTGACAGCTAGTTGTCTAGATTTGTTTGGTGTCAGAACAGTAATTGGAATAATTTATACCTAATGCTTTCCCATCCCGTTTTTTAGATATTGTCTTTAAATTATAGATATTGTCTTTCTTCCTAAATTCAAAATGATTCCATTTATTATGCCAATTATGATTAGTTTAAGGATCATTCATCTTGTTTCATTTCCTTTCTGACCCCAAAATTGTCAGAGCTCAGTATTTAACATTTTTTCTATTTGAGTGTTTTAGCCAATTTCATTTCAAGATGAAAATTGGCTGATACAGAAAATGCTTATCCAATACAGTTGATTTTTTTCTTCTTTAATACTTAGGACCTTGAAGGAGGACTTGTTAGACACCTAAGTTTTGACATCTCTAAAATTTTTTTTTCATTTTACCTTATGTGACCTTCAGAAATTCTAGAATTGTTTGCTACTAAATTGATGCAATTTTATGCACATGATTATCTCCTATGTAGATAACACATAGTTTTTACTAAGTCACATTTAGGAATATTGAACAAACATGCTAGTTTTGAGAAATAAATAATAGCAATTATTTTAAAATATCTGAAAAATCAAGCTCTCTTCTAAATGTTTTTAAGTGGATCTTTAATGCCACACATCAACTGTATAAAGTCTCCAGATCATATCTCTTTCCTCCCTCTCCTAATCAAACTTTTAGAAAGAATAGGCTATACTCACTCTTTCTAATATGACTTGGTTTCCTTTTACCTTTGGCCAATTGGCTGGCTTCAGCTTCTGACACACTGAAACTTTTGACATCACCAGTAACTTCATAACGGCCCGATCTAGAAGGAGTATTTCTGTTGATGTCTTTCACTACATGTCTGTGATTTTTCATATTGTTAAGTCCCCTACCCCTTGAAAGAGTCCTTTCATTTGGAGTCTGTGGCATCATCCTTTCCTGTATTTTCTTCTACCTCTCTTATCTTCTGTGTGGTGTTCCCTTATTTTGCCTGCTCTGAAAACACCAGTGTTAACATAGAATAAAAGCATCCTAGGCCTTTATTCTTTTTCTTCACCATGCTCTCCTTGTAGTAAATCATCAATGCCTGTAATGATTTGAATGTTTATGAGCAAATAACTACTAAATAGGTACCTTTAACACTGACTTAATTTCTGAGCTTCAAATTATTAGTGAATATCTCCAATTAGAACTGGAATCACCTTAATGCTTTCAAATCAGAATTTAGTTCTTCTTCCAAATCTTCTCTTCCCTTGAATTATCGTCTTGATGAGTGAGTGATACCTATACATTCCTAGCTCTTCAATTCAGATACCTGAGATTTTCTTTACACTTAGTCAACTAGTTTGCATGTTTTTTCAATTCTCCATCTTTAATACATTTCCCAAATTCTTCAAATTTTCCATCTCAACTAATATTGCCTTATCCAGAATAAGAGATTTATAAAACTCTGCCTTATTCAGAATGATAAAGATTTATAAAATTCTTTAAGACAAATTTTGAAAAAAAATGACATATGGAAGTCCATATATAAGAGATAAAAGCAATTTGCTCTGATTAAGCAGGGGTGAAAGAAGGCTCAAAATACTGTTTATTTTATATCCTTTTCACTTCCTTTATATATTTCTGAGATACCTCTGTGGTTTCATTTTCCTAAGAAGGCAGAATCCAATAAGCTAAAGATAAAATTATAAGGGGGGACAACAAACACACCAGTGGTTGCCAAGGATTAGGGGAGAAGGGGTCACACAACAGAATTCTGGGGGTGATGGAACAGTTCTATATGGTATCTTCATGGTAGATAACAGGCTTCTCACTGTCAAAGAAAGAACTTAAAATAAACAAGATGAGAAGCCTATGAGAATTTTTGTAGTGCTGGATTAAAGTTGGAAATACCAGTATGAACTCATGTTGATTAAAATGTATATACAGATATATAGGTAAAGAAATAAGTATAGATCTATCTATATATGTAGTTAGTACACAAACACATACTTCTTTCCACTGAGAAGGCTTGGATGCAGCAATATCCTAGCAGCAGTGAGCACACCTAGTTCTAGATTTTGGTTTCTAAATATCATTCTTCAATAAAAAGGACTGGGGCTCCCTGGGAAAATGCTTTTCCCACAAAAGCAGAGAATATATAAAATTTGCCTGGCACATCTTGCAGTGCATAAAGTAAGGAAATGCTAAAAAAAAAAAAAAAAAAAAAAAGAACAAAACAAATAAAAGGGAAGAAAAATATGGACAGAAGGTAGCATACCAAAAGGACACAAGTACTTACCTGAAGGATTTTTTTAAGGGCCAAAGTTGCAACAATTCAAACAACAAAATAAATAATACTACTATTAAGTTATTAAGAAAAAAGAAACATTTGTTAATCCATGCTAATATCAGTGAAAGATGAAATAAATAAATGAGAGAAGAGACAAATCCAAACAATAGATGTGAAAGAAATGACAGAAATAGAAAATCAGCATTAGAGCATCACAGTAATATTTGCTACAGGCAAGGTCCACTGATGAATGCTAAACTCAATGGGTAAAACTTTAAGAAGAAAGAAGGTAAGCACATAGCCTTGAAGTATTTCCTATAAAATATTTATTAATGGCTATGATGGTTTCATTTGATACCCCTCCTTCCAGGAGGTGGAGCTTAATTGAGTATAGGCTGGGCTTAGTGATGCACTTCTAGTGTGCAGAGTATAGAAATGAAAAATAATAACTTTACGGTAGAGAAAACTGGCAGATACTACCTTACCCAAGTGATCAAAGTTAGTATCTCCAGTTATAAATCATGTTGATATCATGTTCCTCCTAATATGCTGTAATATGGCATTTTACATCTGTGGTATTTTTTTTTTCCAAAAGGCTACTCATTTCTACCCACAGTATAATCATGAAAAAATATCAGATAAACCCTAATTGGGAGACATTCTGCAAAATGCCTGACCAAACCAAACCAAACCAAACCCGTTGCCATCAAGTCGATTCCAATTCATAGTAACACTGCTTTAAAGGTGTCAAAGTCATGAGAAACAAGGAAAAAATTCTGTCACAGAGAAGACTAAGGAGGCATGATGACTAATTGCAATATTAGTTTTTTTTTTTATCCCAGATTGGAAATTGGGCCAGAAAAAGCACATTAGTGGAAAAACTGGTAAAAACTAAATAAAATCTATAGTTTACTTAATTGTACTGTAGTTCTGTATCAATGTTGATACAGTTTGATAAATGTAACATGATTCTGTTACATTGTTATTAGGGAAAGCTGGGCAAAGGGTATATGAAATTATGAAATATTTTCATATACCCTTTACTCCAGTAATCTAAAATTATTTCAAAATGAAAAGTAAATAAACAAAAAACCCACTGGCTTAAATCTTTATTTGTCTGGATTATTGCAATAGCCTCCTTATTGGTATCTCTGTCTTCATGTTTCTTCATCTTTCCCACAATCCATTCTCCTTATTGTTATCAGAAAGATCTTTCTAAATTAAAAATCTGATCATCTGTTTCAAAACCAATTCAGTTGCTCCTCATAGCTTTCAAAATAAAGGTCAAATTCATCCGTTTATCATATTAGACATTTTATGAAGGCTAATTCCCTTTCTTCATAATATCACCATCACTCTCCAGCACACACTTAACTCCAGACTTAAAAGAATTTATCAGTAATTCCCCAAGTATAGCATTCATTTTCATAGCTCCATGTCATCACACATACTGTTTCCTTCGATAGGAATGTCCTTCTCCCTTTTTTCCTTTTTGTGCTTGTTCAAGTTAATTCCTACTTGTCCTTCAAAACAATGCATTAACTTGACTTCCTAGTTTAGTTTGTTCCTTCTCTGTACTCCCTTTGCATATAGTATATACTTTTATCATAAAATTGTTCACACTATTCTGTAGTTGTTAATTTACTTCTCTGTATTTTTCCCTGATGTCAGAGATTTTTTTTTTGTCAGTTTTATTGGGATAAAATTTGCATACAGTACAATTCAAGCTTGTTAACATACAGTGTTATGAGTTCAGACAAAACATATAACCAGCACCATAATCAAAGTATAGAGCAATTCCATCACCCAACAACATTCCCTCATGCTTATTTGTACTCAACCCTTGCCCAGCCCACCAGAAACTACTGATTATATATATTAGTCTCCATAGTTTGACTGGAGCCCTGGTAGCCAAGTGGTTAAGAGTTCGGGCTACTAACCAAAAGGCTGGCAGTTTGAATCCACCAGCCCCTCCTTGCAAACCCTATGGGGCAGTCCTACTCTGTCTTATTGGGTCACTAGGAGTTGGAATTGACTTGACAGCACACAACCACAACAACATAGTTTGACTTTTCTAGAATGTCATACAAATTGAGTCATACATATACATTCAGAGCCTTTTGATTCTGGCTTCCTTTGCTTAATTTAATACATTTTAGATTCGTCCATGTAGTTAGATATATTAGTAATTTGATGTAGCATAGTTGTTTATTCACTCACCAATTGAAGGGCACTTGAGTTGTTTGTGCTTTTTGGTGATGATTAATAAAGTTTATGTAAATGTCTGTGTACTGTTTAATGCATGAATTTAAGTTTTCATTTCTCTTAGGTAAATACCTATTGGGTTGCTATGAGTCAGAATTGACTCGATGGCAGTGGGTTTGGGCAAATACCTAGGGGAAGGATTGGTGGGTCATAGGGAAAATATATGTTTATCTTTATAAGAACTTATGAAGCTATTTGCCATCTTGGTTGTACCTTTTTTTGCATTCTGCCCAGCAACATATGAGAGTTCTAGCTGTTCCACATCCTAACTACCACTTGGCGGTGGTGTCATTTTAGTCTGTAGTCCCTTAATAATTAATAATGTTGACCATATTTTCATGTACTTATAGTCCATCTATATATCTTCTTTGGTGAAATGTCTACTCAAATCTTTTATGATTATGAAAATTCATTCGTTTTTTTATTAGCCAAGTCTTTTGTCAGATACGTGTTTTGCAAACATGCTCTTGAAGTTTAAAACTTGTTTTTTCAGTCTCATAACAGTGTCTTTCTAAGAGCAGATTTTAATTTGACAAAAATTAAGTTTATCAAGTTTTTTCTTTTATGGACTGTACATTTGTGTTATATCTATGAAATCTTTTCCTATCCAAAGGTAATAAACATTTTATCCTATATTTTCTTTTAGAATTTGTATAGTTTTAGTTTTTATATAGGTCTATGCTTATGGTGCCAAGTATGAGTCAAAGTTTGTTTTTTTGCATGTGGAAATCCAATTGTTTTAGCACCATTTGTTTAAAGGTCTATTGTTTCTCTATTGACTTGTCTTTGTACCTTTGTCAAACATTAATTTACCATATACCAAAAAAGAAAAAAAAAAAAAGTTGCCGTCAAGTCGATTCTGACCCTATAGGACAGAGTAGAACCATACCATAGAGTTTCCGAGGAGTGACTGATAGATTTGAACTGCCGACCTTTTGGTTAGCAGCTGTAGAACCTAACCACTATGCCACCAGGGTTTCCAACTTACCATACAGGGTGCATCCATTCCTGTACTCTCTATTCTGCTCCCTTCACCTCCCTTATTCCTTTGATTTGCTCATGTTTTGTGTTTTTTGAGGAATGTTGCATTTATGTTAATATATTGGTGTGTAATTTTTTTTTTCTTTCAATGACTTTATCTGATTTTTGGTATCAGGCTAATGGACTGGCCTAAAAAACATAGGAAGTATTCCCTCTTCTAGTTTCTGGAAAAATTTGTGCCTTAAAGGCACAATATTTGAAAGGCTGAGGACATTGCAAACAAAATATCAATAGACAATTTAAAAACAGGGCAAACAATTCTGTGTAGTTTTCAGTGGCTATTGATAAGTTGATTTAAAAAAAAAGGGTCACTGTGAGTCAGAATTGACTCAATGGCAATGAGTTTTTTTAATACTGCTCAGCTGGTGTTCTTTATTTGAAGAGTCAATGCTGAGTTTAACGTTACTGAAGAATTAAACTTTATGAATAGTCTCTGTGAAATAACTACAGGTGAAAGTATTTGTAAATAGGTTGAGAAAACATGAAATTAGTACGATCTTATGGGGAACATGCTGTGTTATGTTTGATGGTGGTAAAAATATGGGAGGAAAAGAAAAAGACTTAGACAAATTTACAAAGCTTGAAAAAATGTATGCTGTTTAAAGCCTATGTTTATTTATTGTATTGTTTTTCAGCAGATACTTTGAGGAAAATATTTGAATCTATCATGTATTATTGAACCAGTAGTGCTACCGGTAAACTTCATTTATTTCTGCACACTTACTCAGCATCTGTTTCATGAGTTTTGTCAGAAATAGAACCTGAATATCCCAACTTGTTCTACCACACGGTAGTTTAGAGGCTTAGCAGTGGCAAAAATTTTACTGCAATTTTTTTAGCTTAGAGCTGAGATTTATATTTTTCTGAAATTTGGCTTTGAAACACTGGCTTTGAAAATTAAATTCCACTGTAGACTAGATGATGTTTCTTAATGATTTTAACCTAAAATTACAAGACAAATCAGCAAAATATATTATCACAGTAAATTCATTTTGCACAACTAAAGTTGTTTGAATCACAAGTAATGTCAAACTGCCTATAAACTTTCCATGTCTAAAGGTAAAACGTAAGTGAGATTTACACTCCTACAAAATTTATTCAAGTGTGCAATGGTTTTTTTTTTTTTGAAAGAAAATTTCCACATTTCAAAATCATTTAACTATGCAAGTGAGGAGCTTCCATATAACTTTCCATCGGAAGTAATTAATCTTCGATGTAATGACATGCTGAAGGGAAAATACCAAGAATCTAAAAGAACTCTATAAATGCCTTCTAAGTAATTAATCTGTCAATAAAAAAAAAATCATATATTTGTAGATAGATACCAGTATCTAGTACCTATCTGTGTAAAAAGGAGCCCTGGTGGCACAGTGGTTAAAGCGATCAACTGCTAACTGAAAGGTTGGTGGTTGGAAACCACCAGTGGCTCTGCCAGAGAAAGTGGCCTTCGGCTTCCACAGATTCATAGCCTTGGATACCCTATGGGGTCGCTATGAGTTGGAATTGACTCGATGGCTGTAAGTTTGCTTTTGGTTTGGATCTGTGTGAAAAGACATTTCAAAAATGAAATATGTAAAATCTCATTGTAGATAAATATTAACATAAATACATTCAATTGATTTTTGACAGAAACGTTAACTTTGTACCTATCCCCTCAGAAGTATTCCATTCATCTTATTAGTAGGCTTATATTACAAAAAAAATTATTCTTGACTATTTTTATCATAGAGAAGCTCCGGTGGCACAGTAGATAAAGTGCTCAGCTGCTAATCAAAAGGTCAGAGATTCCCACCAGCTGCTTCGTGGAAGAAAGATGTGGCAGTCTGCTTCCATAAAGAGTTACAGCCTTGGAAACTCTGTCTATAGGGTCACTGAGTTGTAATCAATTCAGTGTCAGTGGGTTTGGTTTTTTTGTTTATCGTTACTATATTTTGAATTTTGTCAATAAAAATTTGTTTTCTCTCTTGTTATATAAGTACCCATACACTATCCTTGATTTTGCCTCTTGGCTCATAAATGCTAAAATAATTGCTATCTGCCCTTTACAAAAAATTTTTACTAAACCCTGTTATATGCCAGTAAACAGAGACATACATAAAACAAAGTTATTGCACTTTTAAATACCTCATGTCATTGTTCCATCATTAAGGCTCTTAATTGCTTCCAGAATTACAACTGTAAAGAGATCATAGCACTACCCAGAGGTCATGTTTAAAATCTAACCCAGAAATAGAAAATTTTATGACAAATATTTTTCTAGTTTATAGGAACACACATCATTTGAATAGGTCCAGAAATAGATTCTAAGGGTGGTAGACCAGGGAGGGAAAATGCCATTATAGATCAGACTGAATTTATCAATATGGAAAATTCGATGTGCTAGCTTCAGCACTGAGGGCAATTCCATTTGCTAGGTTGGTTGACTGAAACATGAACTCCGTATGGTCTATGCTAAATGAAGTTGAATGCTAGAAATTTCTTGGTGTCAAGAAGAATAAATTAAGAAATATAAATAAAATTAAGATATATAAATAGAAATGCTATATTGGATTTATTATGTGCAACTCTTCCCCCCTCCTAACCATATCTCCTATGGATGCCCAGAGAACACAGCTTTCACCAAGGCATAGGGGGTTATGTTTGTACAGAAAGCACAAATATGTACTGTTGTGGCTATCTTCTGTAGTTTGAGAGTAAAACTGGTACCCTTATTTCTGTGAGAATGACAGTATCCTGAAGGTTGGGGCTGAGGCCAAATGGTGTTGCTTAATCAATAGATACAAAGGGTATCTGAGTGCTCTAACCATGCTGCTTATTCTGAAATAAGCAACATGGTTAGTGCACTCAGAATGGTTAAATCTACAAGAATCTTAAAACATGTTTTTGTAGAGTTGATTCCTACTCATAGTGACCCTGTAGGACAGGGTAGAACTGCCCTATAAGGTTTCCAAAGCTATAATTGTTACCTAAGCAGACTGCCACATCTTTCTCCTACTGTACAGCTGATGAGTTTGAATTGCCGACCTTTCGGTTAGCAGCTGAGTGCTTAATGACTGCTCTTAACCGACAGAGCTTAACCACCAGGGCTCATTTTACAAGGTTCTTAGCTGGTGGACAATTGATTACAGGGTCTCCAGCACTTAAAATGTGTGTGTGTGTGCACGCACATTTTAAGTGCTAGAGACCCTGTAATCAACTTAAAATCACCAGGCGTCTGACACCTTATCATACTGTGGAAGCTTGCATGTTGCTGTGATGCTGGAAGCTATGCCACTGGTATTTCAACTACTGGTAGGATCACGCATGGCAGACAGGTTTCAGAGCAGCTTGCAGACTAAGACTGACTATGAAGAAGGACCTGGTGGTCTACTTCTGAAAAAATTGGCCAGTAAAACCTTATGAATAGCAGCGAAACATTGTATGGTATAGTGCTGGAAGATGAGCCCTTTGGGTTGGAAGGCACTCAAAATATAGCTGGGAAAAAGCTGCCATCTCAAAGATGTGGATGAAGTCAAGGTTTTGAGACCTTCATTTGCTGATGTGGCATGACACAAAATGAGAAGAAATAGTAGCAAACATACATTAATAATTGGAAGTATGAAGCCGGGAAAATGGAAAGTCATCAAAAATGAAATGGAATGCATAAACATTAATATCCTAGGCATTAGAGTGGTGAAATGAACTGGTATTGGCCATTTTGAATCTGACAATCATATGGTCTACTATGCCGTGAATGACAACTTGAAGAGGAAAGGCATTGTATTCATCCTCAAAAAGAACACTTCAAGATCTATTCTGAAGTACAATAATGTCAGTGATAGGATAATATCTATACACCTACAAGGAAGGCCAGTTAATACGACTATTATTCAAATTTATGCACCAACAGCTAATGCCAAAGATGAGGAATTAAAGATTTTTTACCAACTTCTGCAGTCTGAAATTAGTCAAACATGCAATCAAGATGCATTGAGAATTACTGGTGATTGAAATGCAAAAGTTGAAAAAAAAGAAGGATGATTTGTTGGAAAATATGACCTTGGTGATAGAAATGATGCCAGAGAGCCCATGATAGAATTTTTGCAAGACTAACGACTTTTCATTGCAAATACCTTTTTTCAACAACATAAATGGTGACTATAAATGTGGACCTTGACAGGTAGAATACGCAGGAATCAAATCAACTACATTTATAGAAAGTGACGATGGAAAGACTCAATATTATCAGTTAGAACAATCAATGGAACAGACCATTAATTGCTCGTATGAAAGTTCAAGTTGAAGCTGAAGAAAATTAGAGCAAGTCCATGAGAGCCAAAATACGACATGGAGGATATGCCACCTGAATTTAGAGACTATCTCAAGAAAAGATTTGACTCATTGAACACAAAACACTGGAGACCAAATGAATTGTGGAATGACATTAAGGACATCAAATATGAAGAAAGCAAGAGGTCATTAAAAAGATAGGAAAGGAAAAAAAGACCAAATTGGTTGTCACAAGAGACTCTGAAACTTGCTCTTGAATGTCAAGTAGCTAAAGCAAATGGAAGAAATGGTGAAGCAAAAGAGCTGAACAGATTTCAAAGGGCAGCTCGAGAAGACAAAGTAAAGTATCATAATGAAATGTGCAAAGACCTGGAGTTAGAAAACCAAAAGGGAAGAACATTCTCAGTATTTTTCAAGCTGAAAGAACTGAAGAAAAAAATTCAAGCCTTGAGTTGCAATAGTGAAGGATTCTGCAGGGAAAATATTGAATGGCACAAGAAACATCAAACACAGATGGAAAGAAGACACAGAGTCACTGTACCAAAACAAATTGGTGACAATCAACTATTTCTGCAGTAAGCATATGATCAAGAACCAATGGAACTGATAGAAGAAATTCAAGCTGCACTGAAGGCATTGGCAAAAAACAAGGCTCCAGGAATGGATGAAATATGAATTGAGATGTTTCAACAAACAGATGCAGTGCTGGAGTTGCTCACTCATCTATGTCAAGAAATTTGGAAGTCAGCTACCTAGCCAACAGACTGGAAGAGATCCGTATTTGTGCTCATTCCAAAGAAAAGTGATGCAACAGAATGCAGAAAATACAGAACAATATCATTAATATCACACACAAGTAAAATTTTGCTGAAGACCATTCAAAAGTGGTTGTAGCAGTATATTGACAGAGAACTGCCAAAAAGTTCAAGCCAGATTCAGAAGAGGACATGGAACGAGGGATATCATTGCTGCTGTCAGATGGATCTTAGCTGAATGGGGAGAATACCAGAAAGATGTTACCTATGTTTTACTGACTATGAAAAGACATTGAACTGTGTGGATTATGACAAATTATGAATAAAACTGGGAAGAATGGGAATTCCTGAACACTTAATTGTGCTTGTGAGAAAACTCTACATAGACCAAGAGGCAGTCATTCGAACAGAACGAGGGGATTTAAACAGAACTGTGTGGTTTAAAATCAGGAAAGTTCTATGTCAGGGTTGTATCCTTTCACCATAATTATTTAGTCTGTATGCTGAGGAAATAATCCAAGAAGCCAGACTATATGAGGAAGAACATGGCAACAGGATTGGTGGAAGGATCATTAAAAATCTGCAATATGCGGATGACACAACCTTGCTTGCTGAAATTGAAGAAGACTTGAAACACTTATTGATGAACCTCAGCATAAAGTGAACAAAAATCTTCACAACTGGACCAATAAGCAGCACCATGATAAATGGAAAAAATATCGAAGTTGTCAAGGATTTCATTTTATTTGGATCCACAGTCAATGCCAGTTGGAGCAGCAGTCAGGAAATCAAATGACACGTTGCATTGGACAAATCTGCTGCTAAAAGGCCTCTTTAAAGCGCTGAAAAGCAAAGATGTCAGTTTGAGGACTAAGATGCCCCTTACTCAAGCCATGGTATTTTCGGTTGTCTCATTTGCAGTTGAAAGCTGGAGAATGAATAAGGAAGACTGAAGAAGAGTTGAAGCTGTTGAATTATGGTGTTGGAGAAGAATGTTGAATATATCATGGAGTGCCAGAAGAACAAACACATCTACCTCTCAGAAGTACAACCAGAGTGCTCCTTACAAGCAATAATGGTGAGACTTCATCTCATGTACTTTGGACATGCTAACAGGAAGGTCCAGTTCCTGGAGAAGGACATCATGCTTGGTAAAGTACAGGGTCAGCAAAAAAGAGGAAGACTCTCAATAAGATGAATTGACACGGTGACTGCAACAATGGGCTCAAGCATTACAAAGATTGTGAGGATGGCACAAAACTGGGCAGTGTTTCGTTCTGTTATACATAGGGTCGCTATGAGTCAGAGCTGACTTGATGGTACCTAAAAACAACAATGGCAGTTAAAATAGATGGACAGACAGCCTTCTAGATGTGGTTAATGGAGCGCGGGCTTGAATTGCTAAAACCCCTTATCAGGTTCCACAACCAGAAAATCCCATGAGTAAAGGAAAATTTGAGCACTTTTGAGGCGAACTCTGTCATAACGCCAAAACTTTTCTTGTAAATCTTCCTCTAGTCAACCCTAAAGGAACCTGTGACCATTTACTGGATGACTGCACTTTGAACCACGATTGGAAAAACCAGCCAATGTCACTATTGTAGATACAAGGTCCAACAAGTTAATAATATCACAAAAACAAGTTCATTTTTCTAACAATGCATATAAGCACATATATAAAAAAAAATATAGATAACCCAAAACCCATTGCCGTCGAGTCGATTCTGGCTCATAGCGACCCTAAAAGTGGGAAAATAAATATGCCAGCATGTTAATGTTTATCTTGAATGGTAGGATTGCAGGTGGTTTTTCTGTTTTATAATAATGTGCTTTGTTTAAATTTCCTTTAATGAATATGTGTTAGTTTTATTACCAGAAAAAACAAAAATAGTGGCCAAGATTCTTCAAATTTTTCTTCATGTGGATCCATGTTGTGTTGCCCTGGGTAACAATCAAGCCTAGTCCTGGGAGTGGGTCCCAAAGGTGAAAACATAAGAAGGTCATCCTATCAGAGTCAGTCTAGAGTGGAGAGTGTCACAGGTGGGATTATATATCAAAAATTTTAAGGACAATTAATAACCGAAAAGCAGGGAGACTAAATGTAGACGTCAAATTCAAAAGATAAAAAACGGAGCTTCAAATTGGACGTGGAGCTAAAAGTCAGAGCCAGGTGGAAAAAAGAATGAGAATAGGACCAAGTTAGCAAGGAATGGGGACCTTGATGATTGCCATGAACTGCAAAAAGGGCCTAGGACTCGTTTTCACTTGGGTTACTAGTTCTTGGAAATTCCGGCTAACCTAAATGCCCAGTGATAAGGTGAGGATGGCACAAGACCATGCAACATTTCATTCTGTCGTACACAGGGTAGCTACGAGTCTGACAGACTCGACGGCACCTAATAACAACAAAGTAGCAAGTAGAGAGAGAAAACTTATTAAAATGCCCAATTTTACTTTACAAAATTTAAATGTGCTTTGAAAAACAACCATGTTTCTATTTCTTTACCTTCTGCCATATCTTCATCTGTTAAGATTTTTGATGATCTAGTCCCAGGTTAACCTCCTGCAGTTGGGTATGATTTCTCATTCCCTCCTCCTGGAGATTTTATTTATACTGCTTGTAAAGAATGCATGTTTGTCAGCACAGTGAAATATCAAACTGGCCTTTCACTTTTGAAAGCTTACAGAAGCTCGGCTTGACATATTTTCTGCTGCTTTGTGTGATGCATTGTGTGTAACTTTTAGGGAACTAGCTAAATGACAAAGAGCTACAAACACGCACACATTTATTAAGAGGAAAATGATAAGGAAGGTAGTCACTGACTGCAAATACGCTCCTCATGGAAGCTATATCTTATCTTTGTAGCAAATACTTACAAATACCTGGTAGGTACTTCTCTGCTTGCTTTCGAGTCATAAATTATTTTTAAAAAGCTAGCATGCTTTCCACTGTCAGAGTTTACACATTAAATCATAATCTAGAACATTTTCTTTCCTAACCTGGTAAGATTTAAATTAGGCCTCCAAACCACTGACATTTTCCAGTTAATCATGTAACAGAATTGCTGTTGAGATTAGAGCAGAGGAAAGAGACGGGAAAGAGATAGCAGTGAATTATTGTCATTGATACTTTTTGTCATACTTTACAGATTAATGGAATTGCTTCAATCTTTCCTATTCCAAAGGGTTTTTTTTTTTTTTTCCTTCTGGGATGTGATGGTCCTTTTCTGAGAGTAGTGCTATTTCTAACTATTCTGTGTAGCCTCTAACAATCTGCAAATCAACTTTCTTATGAATACATGACCAACTTTTGTTCTCTGAAATAAACTTTTGACAAGCCATGTAACAAAGGCTACATTGCTTCTTATAACTTCTTACTTGGCTTCTTGATTAAGAAGCCCAACAAGTACCTTCAGCTCAAGTAGATAGTATCATTATATACACCCCATTCTGCCACTTCCCCTGTAAATGTTCTCATTTGGCATCTGGGAGTCATTCTAAGCCTTCTCTCTCCTCATCTCCCACATTCAATCAATTACCAAATCTTCTTCCCCTGCTTGAAGAAAATTACAAATAGGATATAAATTAATGAGACTCTAGGTGGTCAATACATAATAACCTCCTTTTCCTTGTTCAGTTTAGAAGCGCTTGAGAACTAAGGTACCAGAGAGCAGAAATTATAATATTGCCTTAATTGCTGCTAAACTGCTGGAGTTTAACTGGTGTGAGGACTAAAGAGCTGAATAGAATGTCGTGGTAGCTTCTTCCCCCTCCCACACCTGATATCTATGCCTTAGGGAAGTTCTTCAGTGGGTAAATTCAGTATGGAATAATTTACCTAAGCTCTCTGCCTCACACTGGTCTGGTGGAGGAAGAAGAAAAGTCATTCAAATCCTCAATGTACACAGAGGTTTGACATGCAACATGGACCAACGACTGTCAACCTGCAACAGAACCTCACATCTTCTCCATGGGCAGGACTGATTAAAGGGCAGGGCAAGAGGCCAGGAGTGCATGTTTGGGAAGTACATCCACTGAAAACAGGGGAAATGGGAAATGTTTATACCTGTATTCCAACAAGAGACAGGAGAAACACAAGGAGAGTATGGAATCATGGAAATCAAGAGAAAAGGGTTTTAAGGATGGAACAACTAAGCACAGTGCAAACGCCACTCTTGCGCATAATATTCTAACTGAAATTCATTAAGCTCATTTGGTCTATCTAACAAGCTCATATTTCTCCTTGAAGGGTCAAGAAGGTAACATCTCTATGAGATCTTTTCTGATTTATGTAGGCAGAAGGCAGTTAGTTCTTCACTACTATACTTGCCCTGGAAACCCTGATGGCATAGTGGTTAAGAGCTACAGCTGTTAACCAAAAGGACAGCACTTCAAATCCACCAGGCGCTCCTTGGAAACCCTATGAGGCAGTTCTACTCTGCCCTATAGGGTGACTATGAGTCGGAATCGACTTGCTGGCAACGGGTTTTTGTTTTGTTTTATATTTTCACTGCAATTGATACATGTCTTTATTTTAGAATGTATCATGTTGTTGTAATCATTTATACCTCATTTTCCCCCTGCCGGAGTACAAGCTCTTTGAAAGCAGAGATTGTATGCTGTGTTATAAATTTTCAATATATTTTTGCTTTGGGACGTTTATCACATTATGAATAGCAAAAATAAAGTAAATATTTGGGTTGAAAAAACTTAATATCTGTCATATGGATAGAATTAATGAATTATAACCATAAATGGAATAGTAAATAGCTTCTAAAAGTCATATTTTTAAAAGGATACTTAGTTACAGGATGGGGAAAAAAGAGTCAAAAAAACTGTGACATTATAGATGAGTAAAAAGGAAGTTGTGAAATAGCTTATAAAATTATACATCAATATTTTAGGTTTATGTACGTGTATACATATACAAAACACATATATTTTTTAAAAAGAAAACATACCTAAATGCTAAACACATTTATTATGGATGCTTTTGTTTTCTTCCTGTTTCTTATTTTTTTCAAATAATAAACAATGGAAAATAATAAATATATATCTAAGTATATATTTATTATTATATAAATAATGAATATTGTAGTTTTTATAAAACTAAACAATTATGTAAACCATTGTTCATTGGCTTTATCTCTCCATTACATAGTTTTCTTCACACTGTAGGCATTCAATAAATGTTGGTGAATTGTTAGTAATACTGGGGATACTGGTTTGTTGGCATCGTTTTTAAGCTTTGTCATTGTGTTTCTACAAATCCTCTGGTGAGTTGACCTGAAAATGTTTGAATTATTTTTGAAATTTTCTCATATTTCCAAAATAGGGCGCCAACGTATCATTTTCAGCTTCACTGATCCATTCTTCTTTAAATAACACACACACAAGAGAACCCTCTATCCTCTTAGAGATGAATCTTCAGAATGACTAATTGAGTAGACCATCTTGCCAATTTGTAAGTAAAACAGGCTGTGTTGATCTTAACGTATCCAGTTTGGATGTTTTAATTTGTTCTTCCAATGTCTGCTTATTTTCTTTTGCTGTGTTTACTTCCCCTCTGTGCCACCCACGCTACATAGCATTCATTCTGTGTTTATCTCTATCAGAATAGCTCATTAAGGGATTAATATGTTTAAATATAATTTATCCTGTTGTGTTAAAAAATTTGATTATCCTTTTTTTTATATGAAGAGGTATAATTCGTCAGTTTTCTATAAAGCTGAAAGAGTCCCACAGCTCTTGAATTCCTTTGCTTCAAAATATTCCTTATTAATATTAATGTAAATTGTGTGAACTGTATTTTTTTCTTTCCATGTTTTGCTTACAAGTTTGTTAAAATTGTTAAATTTTTTGTCTTTCCTGTGAAGTTTTTCATTTTTTGTTTCTTTTATAGCATTTTTGTGTATTGCTAGTATATTTACTCAATGCTTTGAGTTGATAGCCACACATTATGAGGGATAGGCGCCTATTGTAGAAGGTAACTCGGTACACCCTTAAAACTTGTATCACAGCTGGCTATCATATGAGCTGCCCTATGGAGAGGCTCATGTGGCAAGAAACAGAAGGATGTTTCCAGTCATCAGCCAGTGAGGAACTGAGGCCCTCAGTTCAGCAGTCCATGAGGGGCTGAATCTGGCCAATAACCTCAAGAGGGAGTTCGGAAGTGGCTCCTTCCCTAGTGGAACAGTCAAACGAGACTATTCCTAGGCAACACCCTAACACCAGCCTCAGTAGAAACCTTTAGCCAGAAGCACCCAGTTAAAACGTACCTGGATTGTTGATTCACAGAAAGTGTGAAGTAACAAATGCTTGTTGTTTTAAGCTGCTAAGTTTTGGAATAATACACAGCAAATAAATAACCAAAACACTTGGCTATATTTCTTTTCTGATATTCCCATATACGCAAAGTTTTACAAGTATATTTTTATGATTATTTCACCGTAAAAAAGGAAAAAATCTGAGATTATGTTTGAGTATAAAATTCAGAATATACCATTTTGAGTAAAAGATGATCTTACATCTTCTAACAAATGATGATTGCAATAATGTTTAATTTCTAGTGCAAGCAATGAGCCAACAAGATGTAGGTCTCCCACAGTCCGTGAGCTAAACATGTTGCTATATGCTGTCAAGTCGGTTCTGACTCATGTGCAACAAAATGAAACACTGCTCAGTCCTTCGCCATCTTCACAATCATTGCTATGCTTGAGCCCATTGTTGCAGCCACTGTGTCAATCCAGAGCTAAAAATAGATGTGCAAAAATAATGTGACATCAGCTCTCTCACTTCTTAGGCAATCTTGAAAGAGATGAGCCAAAGAAAATATGGCCCCTGTTTTTAGAAACAGTAGCTGGAAAAGGGAAAATTAAGTCTTAGTCGTAAGCCAGGTCTGCAGGATTTGGCACATTACATTCTGCTAATTCAAATCAATTTATGAGAGGTGGCTCTACCTTTGATTCTGTCCTGGAGCAAACCCAACAGTGGCCAAGCTGCAGTCTGAGAGGACTCTCCACTTATCACCATCTACTTCTACTCCAAGAGAACATGCTCTGAGCATGAGGCTATCCCACTGCAATAAAACAAACTAGGACAATGGCTCAGCTCACAGTGTTTCCCCTGTGACTATATGTGTATTATCATTTGCTACCCCAGAACACTACCAAGATAATTTATCAGGGAAAAGATATCTGATCTAAGTTGGGCGAATGAAATTCTCTTTCTTGGAAATATAAAACTTGAACTGAACCACATAGAGAAGGGAGGTTACTGGAGTTGTGATATCTATTGTCAGCACTTGGGAGAAGATCTTTTGATGCTAAAGACCCAGAGAGCCTTTGTTCTCAGCCTTTGTCAAGGCAGAATGGTAATTCAGATTTTTTTTTTAAACTTCTGTGAGCTATCTTAGGAACCCTGGTGGTACAGTGGTTAAAGCACTTGACTGCTAACTGAAAGGTTGGCAATATAAATCCACCAGTGGCTCTGCAGGAAAAAGATGTGGCAATCTGCTTCCATAGAGATTTAGAGCCTTGGAAACCCTGTGGGGTTGCTATGAGTCAGAATCAACTTGATGGCAGTGAGTTTTGGTTTGGTGCTATTTTAGTAATCTAATAAATTCAACTTTCTTGCTTGAATTAGCCAGAATAATTTTCTGTTTTTAACAGTTCTGTCTAAACCAAAAAACAAACCTACTGCTGTTGAGTCAATTCCAAATCATAGTGACCCCATAGGGTTTCCAAGGCTGTAAATCTCTGTGGAAGCAGATTGCCACATCTTTCTTCTGCAGAGGTGCTGGGGGTTTTGAACCACCAATCTTCCTGTTAGCAGTCGATTGCTTTAACATATGCCTACACCTACCTTGTTTTCTGCTAAATCCATATAACATAGGCTTCAGATTTAAGATTTTTTGATTCTTACTGTAATTCAGCCTGCTCACACAAATGAGTAAAAAAAAAAAAAAAGAGACAAACTGTTGGTATTGCTAAACCAGTTATGACATTCAATGAGTTTGGCACTTGACAACAAATTCAGCATTTCAGATGGAGAAAATATTCTGGGAAGGTGAGGCCATAAAAATCTCAAGTACCTTCTAAAACCCAGGGAAACCCTGTGATCTCTAAGCACATAAGACAACGGTTGAGAACAGATTTTGGTTAAGGTTGCAATGCTGATTTCCTTAAAGTCTGAAGTAGTTTTTGTGCAGTCTGTTAGGTTGTGGTCTGATCACCAAGTCCTTGGTTAAACCTGTGACCTCTGCATCAGAGAAGTTCTCTTATTACTCTGATTTGAGACCATCTCAGAAGAAAGGACTGACGGTCTTCTGAAGGACCACAGCCTTGAAAACCCTGTGGGGTCGCCATAAGTCAGAGCCAACTCAACAGCAACCGGCAAAAACAACAGAAGAACAAGGCAGTATTTTCATTAAATATCACTGTCCAGTTACTATAGTTTAGTTATTGGGAAGATTACTTGATTCTTCTGCTTACATCCTCTTTAGAATGAGATGCAGTGCAATACCATGATTAAAAGCATGGGGTTTCAAGTTATTTCAAGCCTTGCCTCCCGAATTTGGTCTGTTATTCCATTTAAAGAGACTGATTCAGATTATCCTGGCAGATTTCCATACCAGTGTGACTCTAAGGCTCACAGGACTTTGGCTTGATGGATAGATATTTATGTCTGTTTGGGTAACTTTGTTCTGCTGCTGAGCAGCTGTTTCCTCTGGTTATGAAATGAGGTTGAGTTAAATTAAAATTACATGAACATTTGGTTTCTCTTTCCTTTCATTCCATTATGTGGGAGGGAATACAACCCCAGACATTGATTGAACAAATACATATTCAGCTCTTACTATATGCCAGAAACTGTGCTAGCACTGAAGATATGGTTGTGAGCAAAACGTTATGATTCCTGACCTCAGAGAGCACATGGTGTCAGAGATCCAAAATGGTGACCCAAACTTCTACAACCCACCCAAACCACAAAGTGTCCCATCTAAGTAGGGGCATTACTCTGTCCCCCAAAACAGTATCCCATTCTTGACTATAGGAGATATATGTCAAAGTTGAGCATTTCTCTTTGATTTAAATCAAATGCTATAGTAATGAGCAAATATTTTTAGATTCTGCAGTAAGGGACTTTGGTGATTTATAGGTTTCATGGGAATTTCTTCCATTGTTTTTTGTTGTGCTTTTTATTTTGGTTAGTGTGTTATTCAAACATGCACTCATACCATCATCTTTCCTGGATGTCTAATTTGAATCAGATTTACACATTTAAAAAGTGAATGACTAGTTTCTCTATCCTTTGCTACTTTATTAGATACTACTTCAATTTCTGTTCAAGAATGGCTAAGTAAATGCAGAAACAGACTTTAAATTCTATGAGTCAGTTTTTTCTTCACACTTTTTTTTTAAATGGGAATAGCCTTATAGCTGTTTTTTCTGAATACATTAAAAAACTCATGTTTATAAAATATCAAATGACTATAATAAATAATTTTATAAAAGTGAAAAAACTTGTTAATACTATCATCAAAAGACATCCAGATTAGAACATCTTTCCAATACTTTTAATATGCATACATACACTATTTACAGAGACTTATTCTTGCCCCACCTTTTAATTTAAATAATTAAAACTATTTAACACTAATAAAACCACTTTATAACTTTTTATCAGAAATGCCAAAAAATGTAGACCTATAGCATTATTTTAGTTGCTACATTATATCATATTTTAGCAATTATATCATAATTCATTTTCCTAATTCCTCTGACATTTAGTTTTTCTCCATTTTTTATTGTTATTGTTCTTAGAAACACCTATTCAAGTGTCCCCTGGTCCCTTCCTTGCAAGATTTGACTTCTGTTATAAATTTTCATTTACTTATACTTTTTTAAAATAACTCTAGTCTGTATTTGATTCAGCATGCAAAAAATTCGAAATAACTACACATCAATATTGAATTACAAAGTACAATGGTTTCATACATTTTCTTTTCCCTGTGTGGCAAACATTGATAATTTGGATTTTACGGTTTTCTCTGCTAGTTTTCCATTAGTTTTAACCTGCTCTTCTTCCAAAATTAGTAATGTTTATTCCAGAAATAAATACACTAAATCTGAACTTTCATGAAAGCGGCCAAACTCTAAAGCCAGAATAGAGGGAAAGACAAACATACCACCCATCAAGAAGCCAAGGCATTTCCAAGGTAATTCTATCATTTATCTCTTTCTTATACAATGTGGGATTTGGCATTATGTGTACTGGTTTCCCAGGCAACAGCCAGGAGAAGGAAAGAAGAGTGGTAACACTCCTCTCCCCACACTTACTCATGCAAGCACACACAAAGGCAAAAGTATCAATAATTCATCACTGAGACACATCCAGTCCTTGTTTCCCACTCTTTGATACTTTCATTATTTCATCTTTTTAATTTAGTGAGATGGGGAGGAAAGCAACAGAGGCCTCACAAACTCTTCTTGATAAATTAAGCTATAATAATAGCTAAACCACCAGGTGCCGTCGAGTTGATTCCAACTTGTGGCAATTCCACTTGTGTCAGAGTAGAACTGTGCTCCTTAGGATTCTCAACAGCTTATTTTTTAGAAGTAGGTCACTAGGGCTTTCTTCTAAGGCACCCCTGGGTGGACTCAAACCTCTGATCTTTGTAACTGTTTGCAGTACCCAGGGACTCCATAGTAATAGCTCTCCATTGCTGTGGAGTTGATTTCACTCATAATGACCCTATAGCTAGCATATATTTAATTTTATAGTTTAGTGCCAAAAATTGTTCTAAGCCTTTTACAGAGGTTAACTAATTTTATCACCATGCCTATAAGAAACTAGTTACTGTCGAGTGGACTCTAATTCATGGTGACCTCATATGTATCAGAGTAAAACTGCTCCATAGGGTTTTCAATGACTGATTTTCCAGAAGTAGATCACCAGGCCTTTCTTCTGAGGTGCCTGTTGGTGGAATTGAACTTCCAACCTTTCAGTTAGCAGCAAACCATGTTAAGTCACCATTATTATCTGCATTTTACAGATGAGGAAATTGAAGCACAGAAAAATTTGGTAACCAAGGTCAAACAGGTAGTCAATGGTAAAATAAGATTCAAACCCAGGTACTCTTATTTGAGAACCTGTGCTCTCAACCAGTTTGCTATAATGCCTTTGTCTATGGTTTTATGAAGTCAACTAGGCGAAATAAATTCCAGAATGAATGTACTAAATTCATTCTGGAATTTATTTCATCTAGTTGGCTTCATAAAACTATTTACATGCTTGGTAATTCAGGCAGGACTTATCTGCTTACCTTGAATTAAAATATTTCATTAAAATTGGAAAACATGAAGGAACCCATAGACACTGTTCTAGCTTTCTGTTTTTTTTTGGGTGCCGCCGAGTTGGCTCAGACTCATAGTGACCTTATGTATAACCAAATGAAACATTACCCAGTCCTGAACCACCCTCACAATCATTGCTGTTTGAGCCCATTGTTGCAGCTTTATAACATCAAATTACTTTGTCGATGCCACCAGGCACTGCAGGGACAGCCTTCTAGATCTTGATGCTTCTGATCTCTCAAAACTCTTAGCTGGTGGTCCTGCCATTGCTGATTTCATTTGCACTGTTGTGAATCCTACACAGCTGAGGTTTTATCTCATTGATGTAAATGTTGTCATTACCACCACCATGCCTCACCCCAGATTACAGCATCAGGGACTAGGGCGGATCCAGTGAAACCAGAGGCTTGTCCCCATACTTCCTAAGGCAAAGGTTTCTCTCATTTGGAGCCAGAGTCTCATGTTGGGCCCATTTGTCTGTAAAAAAAAAAAAAAAAAAATTCTCTGTAAGGGACTACTAATCACACTCCTTTTTCCTGGAGAGGGTCTCATCTCTAGCTACAGATGAGATTCATCTTCATTCATCTACCTCAATTCTTAACAGTTAAACTCAGTTCCCCTCTCAAGTTCCATCATTTAGCCTTTGGTTCCCTACTTTGATATTTTATTTTCCTTTTTTTCTTAATGGAGAGGGGAAGAATTTTCTTTAGCAGATTTATATCCACATGACCTAAGCTGTATTGATATGTTCATTTCCAAAGTTGGATGCCTGGCTTCCAAACATCCATTTATCGTATTTCCTTTGTAAACTTCACATCATAAAGTGTCTGACACTTTCTCTAGTTCTGATTTTTATTAAACTGCTTTACGTTAGGTTGAGTGAATGCAATTCAATGATCTACTCTCTTTGGGAAAAGGTGCAAAGGAGTAATGAAATTTATTTTCAAAATTACATGAATTACCTGATTACAGAGAACTATGCATTGTAAAAAATATATATATGTCTTTTTTACAAAATATATTTTATTTCAAGTGACTCCCAGGCAGAATAATTCAATAGGTAGAATAAGTCATGACTTTTGTTTTCAAGGCTGATAGGATAATCAATGGGATAGCATTAAAAAATCTAGAAACTTATGTGAATGATATGCTTATTGGAGTAATAGAACATTTGTGTAAAAATAAAAAACTCTTGAAAATTAAAAAAACGAGGATGGGGTTTATATGATATTTGTATGATATTCATACTTTAAATTTAATAATTAGCATTCAATAAATAGCAATTAAGAAACAAATATCAATTATTAATCAGCTATTTCTGCAAAATGATATATAGATATTTGTTTCTATAAGACACTGATATTTTGGGCATGTTTGTTATTTATATAGCAGGTTGAGTTCAGCTATACTCTATTTGTCTTAGTTTTGGACCATGGGCTTCTTGGAGCATTATTTTATTTATTAATTTTTCTTCAGAGTCCACCTGATTTAATTAGCTCACTCTTCATCAGCATCTCTCTCCCCCCCACTGACCAGTCCTTTTCATGCCTGATGATTTGTCTTCGGGGATGGTTCCTGTCCTGTGCCATCAGAAGTTCTGGGGAGCATTGTCTCTGGGATTCCTCTAGTCGCAGTCATACCATTAGGTATGGTCTTTTCATGAGAATTTGGGGTCTGTATCCCACTGGTCTCCTGCTCCCTCAGGAGTTGTCTGTTGTGCTCCCTGACAGGGCAGACATCGATTGTGGCCGGGCACCAACTAGTTCTTCTGGTCTCAGGATAATGTAAGTCTCTGGTTCATGTGGCCCTTTCTGTCTCTTGGGTTCTTAGTTGTCGTGTGACCTTGGTGTTCTTCCTTTGCCTTTGCTCCAGGTGGGTTGAGACCAATTGATGCATCTTAGATGGCCGCTTGTTGGCATTTAGGACCCCAGGCGCCACAATTCAAAGTGGGATGCAGAATGTTTTCATAATAGAATTATTTTGCCCATTGACTTAGAAGTCCCCTCAAACCAAGTTCCCAGACCCCAGCCCCTGCTCCGCTGACCTTTGAAGCTTTCATTTTATCCCGGAAACATCTTTGCTTTTAGTCCAGTCCAATTAGGCTGACCTTCCTTGTATTGAGTGTTGTCTTTCCCTTCACCCAAAGCAGTTCTTATCTACAGATTGATCAATAAAAGCCCTCTCCCTCCCTCCCTCCCTCCCCCCTTTGTAACCACAAAAGTCTGTGTTCTTCTCCGTTTTTTCTATTTCTCAAGATCTTATAATAGTGGTCTTATACAATATTTGTCCTTTTGCCTCTGACTCATTTCGCTCAGCATAATGCCTTCCAGATTCCTCCATGTTATGAAATGTTTCAGAGATTCGTCACTGTTCTTTATCGATGCATAGTATTCCATTGTGTGAATATACCACAATTTATTTACCCATTCATCCATTGACGGACATCTTGGTTGCTTCCAGCTTTTTGCTATTGTAAACAGAGCTGCAATAAACATGGGTGTGCATATATCTGTTTGCGTGAAGGCTCTTGTATCTCTAGGGTATGTTCCGAGGAGTGGGATTTCTGGGTTGTATGGTAGTTCTATTTCTAACTGTTTAAGATAACGCCAGATGGATTTCCAAAGTGGTTGTACCATTTTACAATCCCACCAGCAGTGTATGAGAGTTCCAATCTCTCCGCAGCCTCTCCAACATTTATTATTTTGTGTTTTTTGGATTAATGCCAGTCTAGTTGGTGTGAGATGGAATCTCATCGTAGTTTTAATTTGCATTTCTCTAATGGCTAATGATCGGGAGCATTTTCTCATGTATCTGTTGGCTGCCTGAATATCTTCTTTAGTGAAATGTGTGTTCATATCCTTTGCCCAGTTCTTGATTGGGTTGTTTGTCTTTTTGTGGTTGAGTTTTGACAGGATCATGTAGATTTTAGGGATCAGGCGCTGGTCTAAGATGTCATAGCTGAATATTCTTTCCCAGTCTGTAGGTGGTCTTTTTACTCTTTTGGTGAAGTCTTTAGATGAGCATAGGTGTTTGATTTTTAGGAGCTCCCAGTTATCTGGTTTCTTTTCATCATTTTTGGTAATGTTTTGTATTCTGTTTATGCCCTGTATTAGGGCTCCTAGGGTTGATCCTATTTTTTCTTCCAAGATCTTTATCGTTTTAGTCTTTATGTTTAGGTCTTTGATCCACTTGGAGTTAGTTTTTGTGCATGGTGTGAGGTATGGGTCCTGTTTCATTTTTTTGCAAATGGATATCCAGTTATGCCAGCACCATTTATTAAAAAGACTATCATTTCCCCAATTGACTGACACTGGTCCTTTGTCAAATATCAGCTGCTCATACGTGGATGGATTTATATTTGGGTTCTCAACTCTGTTCCATTGGTCTATGTGCCTGTTGTTGTACCAGTACCAGGCTGTTTTGACTACTGTAGCTGTATAATAGGTTCTGAAATCAGGTAGAGTGAGGCCTCCCACTTTCTTCTTCTTTTTCAGTAATGCTTTGCTTATCCGGGGGTTCTTTCCCTTCCATATGAAATTAGTGATTTGTTTCTCTATCCCCTTAAAATATGACATTGGTATTTGGATTGGAAGTGCGTTATATGTATAGATGGCTTTTGGTAGAATAGACATTTTTACTATGGTAAGTCTTCCTATCCATGAGCAGGGTATGTTTTTCCACTTAAGTATGTCCTTTTGAATTTCTTGTAGCAGAGTTTTATAGTTTTCTTTGTATAGATCTATTACATCCTTGGTAAGATTTATTCCTAAGTATTTTATCTTCTTGGGGGCTACTGTGAATGGTGTTGATTTGGTTATTTCCTCTTTGGTGTTCTTTTTGTTGATGTAGAGGAATCCAAGTGATTTTTGTATGTTTATTTTATAAACTGAGACTCTTCCAAACTCTTCTATTAGTTTCAGTAGTTTTCTGGAGGATTCCTTAGGGTTTTCCATGTATACGATAATGTCATCTGCAAATAGTGATAGCTTTACTTCCTCCTTACCAATCTGGATACCCTTTGTTTCTTTGTCTAGCCTAATTGCCCTGGCTAGGACTTCAAGTACGATGTTGAATAAGAGCGGTGATAAAGGGCATCCTTGTCTGGTTCCCGTTCTCAAGGGAAATGCTTTCAGGTTCTCTCCATTTAGAGTGATATTGGCTGTTGGCTTTGCATAGATGCCCTTTATTATGTTGAGGAATTTTCCTTCAATTCCTATTTTGGTAAGAGTTTTTATCATAAATGGGTGTTGAACTGTGTCAAATGCCTTTTCTGTATCTATTGATAGGATCATGTGGTTTTTATCTTTTGTTTTATTTATGTGATGGATTACATTAATGGTTTTTCTGATATTAAACCAGCCTTGCATACCTGGTATAAATCCCACTTGATCGTGGTGAATTATTTTTTTGATGTGTTGTTGGATTCTATTGGCTAGAATTTTGTTGAGGATTTTTGCATCTATGTTCATGAGGGATACAGGTCTAAAATTTTCTTTTTTTGTAATGTCTTTACCTGGTTTTGGTATCAGGGAGATGGTAGCTTCATAGAATGAGTTGGGTAGTAGTCCATCTTTTTCTATGCTTTGAAATACCTTCAGTAGTAGTGGTGTTAAGTCTTCTCTGAAGGTTTGGTAGAACTCTGCAGTGAAGCCGTCTGGGCCAGGACTTTTTTTTGTTGGAAGTTTTTTCATTACCGTTTCAATCTCTTTTTTTGTTATGGGTCTATTTAGTTGTTCTACTTCTGAATGTGTTAATTTAGGTAGGTAGTGTTTTTCCAAGAATTTATCCATTTCTTCTAGGTTTTCAAATTTGTTAGAGTACAATTTTTCGTAGTAATCTGAAATGATTCTTTTAATTTCATTTGGCTCTGTTGTGATGTGGTCCTTCTCGTTTCTTATTCGGGTTATTTGTTTCCTTTCCTGTTTTTCTTTAGTCAGTCTAGCCAATGGTTTATCAATTTAGTTAATTTTTTCAAAGAACCAGCTTTTGGCTTTGTTAATTCTTTCAGTTGTTTTTCCGTTCTCTAATTCATTTAGTTCAGCTTTAATTTTTATTATTTGTTTTCTTCTGGTGCCTGATGGGTTCTTTTGTTGCTCACTTTCTATTTGTTCAAGTTGTTGGGACAGTTCTCTGATTTTGGCTCTTTCTTCTTTTTGTATATGTGCATTTATCGATATAAATTGGCCTCTGAGCACTGCTTTTGCTGTGTCCCAGAGGTTTTGATAGGAAGTATTTTCATTCTCGTTGCTTTCTAAGAATTTCCTTACTCCCTCCTTGACGTCTTCTATAACCCAGTCTTTTTTCAGGAGGGTATTGTTCATTTTCCAAGTATTTGATTTCTTTTCCCTAGTTTTTCTGTTATTGATTTCTAGTTTCATTGCCTTGTGGTCTGAGAAGATGCTTTGTAATATTTTGATGTTTTGGACTCTGCAAAGATTTGTTTTATGACCTAATATGTGGTCTATTCTAGAGAATGTTCCATGTGCCCTAGAAAAAAAGTATATTTTGCAGCAGTTGGGTGGAGAGTTCTGTATAAGTGAATGAGGTCAAGTTGGTTGATTGTTGTAAGTAGGTCTTCCGTGTCTCTATTGAGCTTCTTACTGGATGACCTGGCCTTCTCCGAAAGTGGTGTGTTGAAGTCTCCTACTATAAATGTGGAGGTGTCTATCTCACTTTTCAATTCTGTTAAAATTTGATTTATGTATTTTGCAGCCCTGTCATTGGGTGCGTAAATATTTAATATGGTTATGTCTTCCTGATCAATTGTCCCTTTTATCATTATATAGTGTCCTTCTTTATCCTTTGTGGCGGATTTAAGTCTAAAGTCTATTTTGTCGGAAATTAATATTGCTACTCCTCTTCTTTTTTGCTTATTGTTTGCTTGATATATTTTTTTCCATCCTTTGAGTTTTAGTTTGTTGGTGTCTCTAAGTCTAAGGTGTGTCTCTTGTAGGCAGCATATAGATGGATCGTGTTTCTTTATCCAGTCCGTGACTCTCTGTCTCTTTATTGGTGCATTTAGTCCATTTACATTCAGCGTAATTATAGATAAATAAGTTTTTAGTGCTGTCATTTTGATGCCTTTTCATGTGTGTTCTTGGCCATTTCATTTTTCCACATGCTTTTTTGTGCTGAGACGTTTTTCTTAGTAGATTGTGAGATCCTCATTTTCATAATGTTTAACTTTGTGTTTGTCGAGTCGTTACGTTTTTCTTGGCTTTTTTCTTGAGTTATGGAATTGATATTCCTTTTTGTGGTTACCTTATTATTTACCCCTATTTTTCTAAGTAGAAACCTAACTTGTATTGTCCTATATCGCCTTGTATCAGTCTCCATCTGGCAGTTCAATGCCTCCTATATTTAGTCCCTCTTTTTGATTATTGTGATCGTTTATCTATTGATTTCCATGATTTCCTGTTATGTGTATTATTTTGTTTATTTATTTATTTTTTAGAATTAGTCTTAATTTGTTTGTTTTTGTGCTTTCCCTATTTGAGTTGCATTGATATCAGGACGTTCTGTTTTGTGACCTTGTATTGTGCTGGTACCTGATATTATTGGTCATCAGGCCAAACAATCTCCTTTAGCATTTCTTGCAGTCTTGGTTTAGTTTTTGCAAATTCTCTAAACTTGTGTTTATCTGTAAATATCTTAATTTCTCCTTCATATTTCAGATAGAGTTTTGCTGGATACATGATCCTTGGTTGGCAGTTTTTCTCCTTCAGTGCTCTGTATACATCGTCCCATTCCCTTCTTGCCTGCATGGTTTCTGCTGAGTAGTCTGAACTTATTCTTATTAATTCTCCCTTGAAGGAAACCTTTCTTTTCTCCCTGGCTGCTTTTAAAATTTTCTGTTTATCTTTGGTTTTGGCGAGTTTGATGATAATATGTCTTGGTGTTTTTCTTTTTGGATCAATCTTAAATGGGGTTCGATGAGCATCTTGGATAGATATCCTTTCGTCTTTCATGATGTCAGGGAAGTTTTGTGTCAGGAGTTCTTGAACTATTTTCTATGTGTTTTCTGTCCCCCCTCCCTGTTCTGGGACTCCAATCACTCACAAGTTATCCTTCTTGATAGAGTCGCACATGATTCTTAGGGTTTCTTCATTTTTTTAAATTCTTTTATCTGATTTTTTTTCAGCTATGTTGGTGTTGATTCCCTGGTCCTCCAGAAGTCCCAGTCTACATTCTAATTGCTCGAGTCTGCTCCTCTGACTTTCTATTGCGTTGTCTAATTCTGTAATTTTATTGTTAATCTTTTGGATTTCTACATGCTGTCTCTCTATGGATTCTTGCAACTTATTAATTTTTCCACTATGTTCTTGAATAATCTTTTTGAGTTCTTCAACAGTTTTATCAGTGTGTTCCTTGGCTTTTTCTGCATTTATCCTAATTTCATTTGTGATATCTTTAAGCATTCTGTAAATTAGTTTTTTATATTCTGTATCTGATAATTCCAGGATTGTATCTTCATTTGGGAAAGATTTTGATTCTTTTATTTGGGGGGTTGGAGAAGCTGTCATGGTCTGCTTCTTTATGTGGTTTGATATGGACTGCTGTCTCCGAGCCATCACTGGGAAGCTAGATTTTCCAGGTAATCAGCTATAAAAAAATGCAGTCAGATCCCTATCTGAATTCTCCCTCTGGCTCAGGGTATTCGGATGTTAATGGAGCCACCTGGGGAGGGTGGGGAAGGGATCAGAGAGCTAGAAGTGTAGCACCACAGAATATAGAGCTGATCCCCACGTTCATGCTCCGCCCCCATCCGCCAAAATCCTGGCGGGACGGCTCCCCGGCTGGGACGCTACTCTCCCCACTCCGAGACCCGTCACTTCCTCCCGGGGACTTCTCCCTCCGGTGCGCCGCACCACTTGCGCGAACTGGGTGGGCGTCTCCCTCACGATCGGGTGGGCCCGCCCCCGGGGATCTATTCAGGGGAATATAATTGGACCCCGAGCTCACGCCCTGCCCACGCGCGCCCAAATCCCCGCGGGACGGCTCCCCGGCTGGGACGCTGCTTTCCCCACTCCGAGACCTGTCACTTCCTC